>NC_056746.1:1146455700-1146593200 GCF_019279795.1 Protopterus annectens
ATAACTGTGACTCAGATTTATAAAGCCATATGTGTGTATATATATATATATATATATATATATATATATTTATATTTTTTTTTGCCAACCTTTTGGGGGCACCTGACATCTGGGGCAAGAAAAACTGAAGAAAATGGCATCGGATGCCTCTTTTATACCCCTGGCGCACTGACGTCAGGGAAGACGTGACAGCAACCGACGCCGGACCAAGACTTTGGAATTTGGGGTGACTGTGGGACCGCCTGACTGCAGGATAACCCACGTGTGATGACTTCAGCAGGGTGAACACTCTAACATCTACATTTATGGTAGGTACAAAACTGTACTTTCCCCTGATTATTAGGACTCTTGGTTTATCATCTCCTGTTAAAACCATTTTGGTGGCAGTTGACAAATCTTCCACCAGAAGGATGTACTGTAGCCAGTGGAAACAATTCTCCAAATGGGCTTCGCAGCGGACATTGGACCCCTTTACTGCTCCTGTGTCCACATATTTGAATTTTGGGCAGGGATTTTTCAGCAAGGTGCCTTTTCCTCCACTGTCAGTCCAACTGGCCACAATTTCTAATTTGTGTAGTGGAAAACATGTCTTCATTAGCCTCTTCTAAACTTTTCAAGACCTTCCTTAAAGGTGCCTTTCTTCTAAGACTGCTGGTGAAGGATCCTGTGCCCCCGTTGGACCTTACTTTCATGCTTCAGGCTTTAGTCTCACTTCCTTTCGAACCTGCAGCTTCGGTAAATTTGCAATATCTGTCTTGGAAGACTCCCTTTTTGGTCACCATTAATTCTGCCAATATTAATCAAACCATCAGTCTTCCTGTTTTTTTTTCCTAATTTTCAGAATAGGAGTGAATATAAATTACATCTGCTGGATATACACAGGCAATTGAGATTCTACTTGTACAGGACGAAAGCTTTTCGTAAATCTGATCAGTTTGTTTCTTACTCAAAACCTTTCTTAGGGAAACCAATTTCTAAGGTGATAATTGCTTTGTTGGATTTCCCAGTGCCCTCTGGGTCAGGTAAAAGCACATTCCACCAGATGTATGGCTACTTCAGAGGCCTTTTGGTCCAGGGTGTCTGATTCTATTTGTTCTGCAGTTACTTGGTCCTCATCTCATACCTTCATTTCACATTACAAATTGGACATTGTATCCAGGAACAGGGCATCATTTAGCTCTGCAGTGCTCCGGAATATCCTTCCATGAGAGACACCCAGGTGTTAGTAGCCTGGGACTCGGTCCTACAGGTTGAAGACCAAATGAAGTCCACTACTTCAGGAATAGAAGTTATGTACTCCGCATAGCATTCCATCTGAGTAGTTGTACTTCATTTGTCTTCAACCATCCCACTTCCTTCCCCTGACCTTGTAATTTTGGTCCTTGCCTTGGATATAGAAGATGAACATCCTAGGAGCTGTCCATTGTTATGCTTTTGCTCAGGTTTTGTTTTTTTTTTTTTTTTTTTTGGGTTGACAGTAGTGGTAAGGTCTTGTTGGGTCGGGTGTATGTTGTTATATGTTGAGCAGCAAACTGGATCTGAAGGGTGGAAGAAGACGGGGCATTGTGGGTAAGGGGAGGAGCTTGAAGCTCAGATCAGATGCTGGATAATGCTGCAGTGTCGGATCTGATATGGATCTGTAGCCCACAGGTTGAAGTCAAATGAAATACAGCTACTCAGATGGAACTTTATGGTGAGTACATAACTTCTTTTTTGGGGCATTTTTTTCAGGTTGGAGAAATTAAGAATGCGTTTTTTTAATTGTGTGAATAATGGATATTACGCCAATTCTAACCATTGTATCTGTTAAAGTACCATGCAGTGATGGGATGTAAAAGGCACATCAGCTATGGATTTAGCCATGTTGTGTTTTTTTCTAGTGTGATCGTTTAGGTAGCTTGCAGGTTGCCTAATGTAGAAAGGTGGGTAGCAGAGTAGAGGCAATGGTTTGCCTAGCCTGTGCAGTCAGTTAAGATTTAACCATAAGTAGTGCTAGTTTTTTTTGTGCATTTTAAATGCTAATAGCTTACTTTAGTGTTCAAATTTCATACCATCAGCTGTGAGCCCTAGGAGCTTGGTACGAGTTACAAGTTCAAGTTTACTTTGGTCAGCTCAGAAGTTTATAATGTAGAGTGCAGTTTGTGTGAGCAGTATGTTTGGTTGTCTTAAGAGTTTTGTTTATTTTAATTAATTTATTGTCATTTGTTTACCAGGAAAGTCCAACGTGGCCCACAGGGTACCCATTTTCAGTGGAGGCCCAGGGTGAAAAGCTCCAGGTTACATTAAAAAAAAAAGAATTCTATGGAGACTATACGTCACAAAATTATTGCAAAAGACATTTCACATTCCAAACTCAGATATATTACATTAGATGTAATCCAGTAGTAAAACATTTTTGTTTACAAATATTCAGCAGCAAAAACATATGAATAGTGAATCTCAAGTAAAGGAGGGTGGATAGGAATTAAGGTTTTCTTGTCCATGCATAACTCTGGATGTACAGTAGAGTAAAATTAGACATCAGAAATGTGTATTACACAGATACAAAAAAGATCAGAAAGTAGTTTTGCTTTGAGAAGAGTTAATTTAGCAAAGCAATTGTTCCAAGAAAGTCCGATAATCTCGACAGAGTCTGAATTGAGGGAAAGGTATTTGTGGTAGGGAAAGAAGAATTTTATGGTAGGAAGGGCACAGTCTAGAATGGAATATGTATATATAAATGTGTGTGTGTTTTTTTGCCTACTTTAACAATAAATTCCTCTCCATCCTTAATGTTCTTTGTGTTTCACTTGTTGCAGTCATTGCATTTGGGGTAATCTGCTGGCAGGTTGCCTCAGTTGGCCTGATTAACAAAGTCTTGGGTCCTGTGTCGGTTGCTGTCCCTTCTTCCATGACGTCAGGTCATCAGGGGTATAAAACATGCAGCTTACGCCATTACACCAGTCTTTCTTGCCGTGCGGTGCCCGAAGCAGAAGCAGTTCGCAAGTGCTGGTCGGCCGACTCCTGAAATTTTCGTTTGAGTTTCAGCTCCAAAGTCTTCAACTTAAAGCAAAGTGCCCCATTGAGGAAACTTTTCTTGCTCCTTACCGATGCCAGTAAAAGTTAATCATTGCATTACTTGTGGAAAGCAAGTACCTCATAAAGATTTTCATTCGTACTGTATTCCTTGCCTAGGCTCTGACCACGACGTGCCTTACTGTCGGTTTTGTGCTTTATTTAATCAGTGCACTAGCCGTCGTCGTCATATTTTTACCTCTCATTATTTCGGTTCTCAGTTTAATTATCCAGGAATGTCGTTGATTAGCCATCCGACTACCAGGATTCCAAAAAAAAGCAAAGATAAAGACAGACACAGGCCGAAGTCCAAAACTGACAACGATGCTTCTCCTAAGCCAGTCGCCAGTTCGCCGGTACTCAGTGAGGCGCTTTCACAGCCCTCAATACACGCTACTTCTGATTCGCAGGCCTCTACTGAGACTCATTCTGAGTCTGGTATGCCACAAGATACTTCCAACTATGGAACCCACAGATGTCTCTACCTTGGATGGGTCCCGAGCCGCTGTGCAGGCACCGGCTTTTGAGGGTGTATTCAGGCCTACAGACTTGCATATTAAAATGACACCTTCATTACTAAGGCCTAAACCTCGATCCATGTCTAAAAAATTGACGCTCAGGCCACATGCCCAGGGCTCCATGCCTAAAAAAACAAATGATAAAAATGGCTGAAGATCTAATAACTCTAATCACGGGTAGTCAACCCACCCCCCCTTCTTAGAGGCCTAGGGCTGAGCTTGCTTATGAATCTTCTGGTCAGGATTCTGTTTCTTCTGACTCTTCTAATGACCTGGATTTGTCCATACCTACTTAAGAGGATTCTGATGCAGAGGATTCCATTACCTCCGCTTCCCCTCCTGAAGATTTTTCTTTTGGGGAAACTTTACATACTTTAAGGGAGCATTTCCTCTGGGAAAGCCAGGAATTTTCTGATTCAAAGAGGCTTGGAGATTTCCTTCTACCTCAGCATAGGCCTTTGTCTGCACCTCCTGTTCTAGACATTGTTGATGTGTTCTTGGAATCCAGTTTGGCCCCTGATTCCCTCCCTCTGGCTCCTAGTAAACCTGACTGGTACTACAGGGTTCTTGAGTCCCACAAGTTCCATTGAGTTAGCATTAAGGCTTCTACTGCTAAAAATCCTACCCCTTCTGATAGAGACTCCGGGGCGCTGGATAGATGGGGTAAAAGGTTTATACTTCTGCAACCTTGGCAATCAGAGCTTTAAACTGCCAATTTCATATGTTAAAATATCAACAACGTATTATTGGACTGTTTAAACAGAAAATGATGTTGATTCCTGACTGTGTAGAAAATAAAGATTTACAGGATTTAATGCATTCTGCTGAACAAGTTGGAAAACATACTTTGCAATGTGGTTTTGATTCTTTAGAGGCTGACTGCAGGGCTGCTGTTACTGGGTCTGTGCTTAGAAGGCATGCTTGGCTTAAGGAGCAATCTTTGCCTGATCATGTTAAAGCTAAATTGTTGGATGCTGCGTTAAATCAGGACTGCCGGTTAGGCAATAAGGCTGAAGAAGTTCTAAAAAAGATGGAAGATGAAGCTAAATCTATGCAAACTGTTAAAGATTTCTTACAAGTGCAACCTCCAAGATTTAGTAGGCACTGGCCTACTAAGAATTGGTCCTTTCCAGTCCCTTCCAGATCCTCTCAAGCCAATCCCAGACACAGCAAAAACCCCAGGTTTCAGTCCCAGGGGACTCTCAGAACTGAGCAGTAGGGGGCCTCCACTTCCAAATCTGGAAATAAGACTCTCCCCTATAGTAAACAGTCTTGATGACTTCCTTTTAAAATTACCAAGCACTTATCTTTTAACCGACCCTTTGGGGGGAAAGATTGCTCTTCATGCAAAGAACTGGGAACTCATAACCCAGGACAAATGGGTTTTAAATACAGTGTCCCAGGGATACAGATTTCATTTTCATACGTTGCCAACACCAGACGGGTGGCCAGACCTGCCCCCAAATCAGTGGGCAGAGGCTCAAAAACAAGTACTTTCCCTCTTAAGCATGGGGGCTATTCAACTGGTACCAGAAGAGGAAAAGGGACAAGGTTTCTATTCAGGCTTGTTCTGGTACCCAGAAAAGACAAATCATGGCGTCCAATCCTGGACCTGTCTACTTTAAACACTTTTCTGGAGATTCCAAAATTCAAGATGCTGACTTTTCACCAGTTACTTCTTATGCTAGGCTAAGGCGCCTGGTTGGCAACAGTAGATTTAAAAGAATCATACCTGCATGTCCCAAGCAGGGAATCTTGCAGACGATACCTACGTTTCAAAGCAGGTTACTTGCATTATCAGTTCTCTGCACTGCCCTTTGGCTTGTCTACTGTGCCCAGGGTATTCACAAAGTGCCTAGCTCCAGTTATTGCATTTTGCAGGCAAAGAAATATTCAAATATACCCATACCTGGACGATTGTCTAATTCAGGCAGAAAACCAGGACATACTTCTAAATCTGACATTTGTAAAAAGGGTTCTAACTTGTCTGGGGTACACCATAAACAAAAAAGTCACGAACGGTACCCTGTCAACAGATTATATTCTTGGGTGCAAACTTGAATACAACTGCCCAGATGGATTTCCTCACTCCAGAGAAGCAAATTAATTTGGTAACTTACTTCAAACAAGTGGCCACAAAAACCCTGCTATCTGCAAGACAAATACTGCAAGCCTTGGGGTTCATGGGCTCCTGCATTCTTTTAATTCCATAAGCAAGACTGCATATGAGGGAACTACAGTGGTATCTAAAAAGTCTATGGAGTCAACATTGTCACAGTCTGGAAACTGATTCCTATCATACCGTGCCTACGCCTAGAGTTCCTATGGTGGGCAGAAGCCTGCCACCAAAACAAGGGACTACCATTCCCCCTGCTGCCCAAACCCAGTACAGATGCATCAGACTATGCATGGCTCACCTGGCAGGGAAATGCATTCGCAAATGGAACTCAAATCAAATAAAGAAATGCTAGCTGTACAGAATGCTCTGACAGCCTTCAAGGACTACATTCTTCCAGGACAACTAATGGTAAGAATGGACAACGGACTGGTGGTGTAAAATGTTTTTTAGATTGTAAAACAACCTAATTTAAATGCACAAGCATGGAACACAGCCTTGCAAGTGCATAGCTCAATTCCTGCCAGGAAAATTGAATACCCCCAGAACTACCATTTGGACAACCCCACAAACAAGCTTCAGCTGGAAACCTGTCAGTCTATGCCTTTCCCCTCTGCCTCTGCTCTTCAAAGTTCTACTAAAAGTCAAACAGGACAAACCAAGAATGATTTTGATTGCTCCAGCCTCATGCACAGTGTGTTGCAAATATCTCCATGCACTTGGCTCAGAGACCTAGTACTAGAAAATCTGACAAATGGAAAGGAATGAGCACAGCAGTTGCCCAATTACCTCAGATTTTGCAATACTTAACTGAGGTGCTTCACAATGGCCTGTCTTTTTCATGCCTTTTCAGCTCACTATAACACAGAACCACCCCTCTTCTCTCATTCACTGCTCCTTCCTTTTAGCAATCACTTCAGCTAGAAGGATCTCTTTCATGCAGACAGGGTATCTCTTGGGTCCTCTTAATCAGTCCATTGAACAAAGGGGAATGGATTCTGCATTCCTTGGATGTACACAGACAACTAAGATTAACAAACCATTTCTAAATGGATAAGCCATTGCATTCATTTCTGCGGATCAGATCTCCTCCACCAGGGCTGCCTGCCTCTACTTCTGCAGCCTTTCTCACTACCAGGGATATCCCTGGAGTTCTGTACATACTTTCACCAAGCACCATCATTTACCAATTGTCTCTAGAGCTGGCTTTGCCACTGCTGTCTTGCAGTATAAACTCCTCCTCCTCCCAACCATCCCCTAGTTTTTTTCTCCTTTCCTTTTACTATGCTTTTTTGGTTTGTGTTTATTAGGGGGGTAAGCAAGAAAGACTGAGGGCAACCTCAGATTACCCCAAATGTAAGGACTACATCTACATATATGACAATTGTACTATTCTCCCATGGCTATCTGAAGAAACCAAATAAAAAATTATAGTAAGAAATAGGGCAATGGGCTATTTGGCGTGCCACAAAAACCCCTCTAGATCAAATTAAATTTCGGCAAATAAGGAATGAGACTACAAGATCCATTTTACTAAATAAAAAAAACTGTTACTTTAGTCTCCAGCAAGGAAACCAAAATAATCCTCAAAAATTCTGGGCAGGCATAAACAAACTACTGCACCCAGGTCAAACCACCACTCCACCTCCATCAGCCTCTACTGATAAACTACCAGAGGATGTTGCTAACACCTTTAATAGTTTCTTTACGGAGACTATCCAAGTCCTAGCTAGCCAGTTAACCTTGAACTCCACTAACACACAGGATACCATTCTCAGTACCCAGTCCTCCTCTAGCTTCCAATTATCTCTACATCGTTCATTTGTACTCTGATAAAAAAACTTAAAACCTACCTCCCTAGCCGCTGACCTTCTCCCCTCTAAATATTTACAAAAAGCCGCAGATTCTATAGCATTCCCCATCTCCATTCTAATTAATCGGTCCATATCAGAAGCCAAAGTCCCCTTTATCTGGAAAATATCTCGTATCATACCTCTCCATAGCTCTAACGAATTATCTAACTACAGACCCATAGCCATCTTGTCGCCACTAGCAAAAATCTGGGAAAAGTGCATCCACAAACCACTTCTGTACTTCCTAACCCAGAACAATCTGTTGGCTAAATCTCAGCATGGCAGGCTGCTGTAGTCATATTTATGCTCCAGTATGCATTTTAGGTAATGTTCCCTAGACACTGTGAAGGGGGTAGTGGTCCACACACCAGTTATGAAGGCACTGCCCATTATGCACTGCATTTTTACTGCCACTGACATGCCCTCTGGCCAGCCTGCTGCTGATGCCTGCCATATTGCCTGCTGTCTCATGTTCCCTTGGGGGGACCATGGACATTGTTTTCCCCTGTGCATTTGGTTATCAAAGCTGTGGGCATGGCAGTGTATGCTTCTCTTTGCCCACAGGGAATTTGCCAACAGCCATATTTCTCTACAGCTTAATGTCACTTCAGCCATGTATCCCCAGTCAAATGTACCACAGGGAAATATCTTGCTACCTAGGCGCCTGAACCCCTTTAGACCACATCATAGTACCACCACAGCCCTCCTCACCTTCCCTAATGCTATAAACTACAACAGGAACAATAACAAATTATCCTCAGCCCTTTTTTGTATCTCTCTAAGGCTTTTGATATGGTTAACCACCATCTACTCATCCACACCCTGACAAAAATGTCTCTAGGTTATCACTCCCTTCAGTGGTTTCAGTCCTTTCAGTCCTATCTCCACAATAGACAACAAGTCATACTATGGCAGAACAAGCTATCCAGCTTCCTACCAAACACCCTAGGTGTCCCCCAGGGTTGTATTCTGGGACCACTGCTGTTTACCATTTTTATTAATGACCTCCACACTGTCATCCCAAATGCTAACTGCATTCAATATACAGATGACTCCACGTTGATCTGCACTGGTACCTCCCAGACAGAGCTGCAGTCATTTACTCTGTGTACTTTCAACTTAGTTGAAAGTTGGCTTGCTGACCGCTGTCTGATTCTAAATCCCAACAAAACTAAGCTACTACTTTTCTCCCCCACCCAAAGATCCCCGGTGTTATCTTTCTCCATTAAGTCTAACAATGGTACCATGATCTCCCCAGATGCTCACATGAAACTCCTTGGGGTTATTATAGAGAATCTCAGATTTGATGCTCACGTTAACTTCTTTTGGCTTTTTCCTGGTTAGGGGTTGCCACAGCAGATCACCTGTCGGCTCAAGATTGGCAGTGGAGTTTTACAGTGTTGAGTTGCCAGCCCGGCGCCCAACCTTCCACAGAAGGCGCACACATGCATGCACTCACCTAAGATCAATTTAGAGTGTTCAGTCCACCTACAGCATGTCTTTGGGATGTGGGAGGAAACCGGAGCACCCAGAGGAGACCCACGCAACCACAGGGAGGACATGCAGACTCCATACAGAAGGCATCCCAGCCAAGAATCGAACCGGAGAACCTCTTGCTGTGAGGCAGCAACGCTAACCGCTGCACCACCGCAGCCACCCTGATGCTCACGTTAACAAAACTAACATCCATTAATAAAAAGCTGGGATCACTGTATAGGATAAAAGCATTCCTAACCCCACCTGCTAGGACTGCCATTGCCCGCTCCCATCTGCTCTCCACCCTCTTCTGTGTTTCCCCTTTACTTGCCAATTTAAATAAAACTGAACTTAACAGACTCTTAGGCTGCTACAATAACATAGCTAGATTTGCCACTGGCCTGCCCTGTAGAACCCATCACTGCATAAAGCTAAAAAATCTTGGATGGCTAGAGCTAACCAGGCAGATTCAGTATAAACAACTTATTGTGGCTCACAAAATACTTAACCAACCTGAAAACGCATCTGCTTTGAAAAACCTCTATTCCCACGCCAACCTCAGACCACTTCGCTCATCTAATAGACTGGTAGTACAAACCATCAAATCCAGCAATTCAGCCAGGGACTCCATGTTTGCTAACTCTGTAGGCAAAATTTGGAACTCGCTACCTGCTGACATTACACTAGACGCTACCCTATCTCAGTTTAAGAAAACACTCGAGCAGTATTTCAAGACTCAGTGGCTGTCCTTGCTCCAAGCTTGACTAAATATTTGGTATCACTGGTGTACCAGTATTATTTTGCTAATTTAAATCTACTGTGTTGTAATTAGTAAGCCAGATGAGAAGCATGTTAGATTGTATAACTTAGACTCTGTGTGACTCTTAGACTGTGTTTAAATTGTATTATGATGTTAATTTTCCTTGTGCTACTTCCTTGGGAGCTTTTCTCCCCGGGCCTTCGCTTAAAATAGACATGTATCCAGTCTGACTATCCCGGTCAACAAATGGGGGATATATATCTATATATCTATATATATATATATATATATATATATATATATCTATATATCTATCTATCTATCTATATATCTATATATATATATATCAAAACCAATCCAGTAGCAATAAGCAGCATACAATGTATTGTAGAAAAGTCCTCCAAATTCTGATATTAACAAATAAATCCAGTAGAGGAGATATAAACGATTTAGTTTATTGTACAAAAAGCAGAACAAAAAACGTAAGCGCTTTCACGGGTTTCCCCGCTTCATCAGACGTATCAACTGCCAACATCTACACTTCCCATACTTATAGAAAATTCAAAAAGATTAATTAATCAATTAAAATAGAACTAGCTCATTTAAAGTGCCAGTGCAAATAAACCTAAAGTAAATACATGACATAAAACAATTAATGTAGGTCCGTCTTTCACTTCTGAAATACACTTAACTGATAGAAGCAGCAACAAGCGGACACAAACTGCTCATATAAAAATCCCATCCAACATATTAACTCGTATTACATTCTAATAACATATTAAAAATATACTAAACATAAATTAAAATGCTCTGCATATAGAGGACTCTACACATTAAAAATACTGAAGTATAATCAAGCGTTATTCACTGTTAAACATATTGTTGATACTAAGAAAATCCTCATATATACATCGTAATCCATTGTAAGCTGTTAAGGAAACGTATTGAATAGGTTCAATGGTGAAAAATGATAACAGTTTGCAGAAACATAAAGGCTATATACAAAGCCTAATAACCAATATATATCTATATCTATCTATATATATATATATATATATATATATATATATATATATATATATATGTGTGTGTGTGTGTATGTATGTATAAACACATACGTCTATCTATATGTATGTATGTATAAACACATACGTCTATCTATATGTATGTGTGTGCATATGTAGAAAGTGTACATATGTGCATGCATACACACTAACTTTTTACATGGGGTCATGGTGTCGTGTTAACTGTTGTCATCTCTCTCAATTCAGTGCCACACTCCTACCTTCAGCACTCATGCCTGACTGTCGCAGATGATCTCTTAGAGTCCATCCACCTCTTTGCTGGATCTCCTCATTTTTTCTTACCTTCCTGTCTGTCCCAAATCATCTTCATGAGATAGTCTTCTTGTTTGCACTTGTACCCAAACCACTGTAATCTGTTCTGTTTGATCTTTTCTGCAGCTGGAGTTTCTTTGGCTTCTGCTGTTAAGCCTCAATTTCTTAGTCTGTCCCACATTATGCATCCTACACTCAGGCACTTCATTTCCATCACCTTTAGCTTCCTCATCTGCTCTGTCTTTACTGCTCAGGTTTCTGTACCATACAGTAGTACTGGTCGTACCACTGTTTTTGTACACCTTACTTTTCAACTCCTTTGGCATTCTTCTGTCATACATTGCACTTGATACTCTGTGCTAGTTGGCTGTAGCCCCTGTGATTCCAGCTTCAACTTCATTAAGACTTCTCCTCAGCCAGCCCTTCAGATACTTGAAGCTATTAACCTGTTCCACTGTCTTTCCTCTATCTCGTGTTTCAGCTTCTTCTGATTTCTCCAATTTGCTGACATCACCACAGTCTCATCTGTACTTAGTTTCATCCCATGTGCCTTTAATTTTGCATTTATTCTCCTATCCTTTGCTAAAGTTCTTGGTCAGAGTCTGCCTGTAAATGCCACATTGTCTACATACAGCAACTGTTTATCTGTTCCTTCTGACCTGTTTGCTAATGTAGTCCATCACCAGTGTGAACAGCATTTGGCTCAGCTGAACCCTGGTGCACACCCACTCCCACTGGGAATTCCTCTATAAGACCGAACAATGTTCATATTAGTCATCAGGTCCTTGAACATAGTCTGCACTATTTCTACCAGTGTTTCAGCAACTTTGAACCACCCAAATATTGCCCAAACAGCGTTCTTGGGACTTTGTCATATGCTTTCTCCAAGTCCAGGAATGCCCGTTTGGACTCTTTCCTCTAGCTTCTCAACTATCTTTCTTATTGCAGACATCGGGTCACTTGTGCTGCATCCTAATTTAAATCCAAACTGCTCATTTCCTAACTTACTTTCTACTACTCTGCATATCCATTGATCAGTCATGCTGTCCAGAACTTTCATGCAATGTAATAGGAGAGGTTCATCGTGTTTCTCTGTTACAGTCATTACACTTGGGTTATCCTGCTGGCAGGCTACCTGCAGTCGGCCTGAATTCCAAAGTCCTGGTCCGGTGTCGGTTGCTGTCGCCTCTTCCCTGACGTCAGTGCGCCAGGGGTATAAAAGATGCAGCCGACGCCATTTTCTTCAGTTTTTCTTGCCGTGCGGTGCCTGAAGCAAAAGCAGTTCGCAAGTGCTTGTCGGCCAACTCCTGAGATTTTCAAAAGCGAATTTCAGATCCGAAGTCTTCAATAAAGCTAAGTACCCCGTTGGGGAAACTTTTTTCTTGCTCCAGACCGATGTCAGAAAAAGTTAACAATTGTATTTCTTGTGGAGAAGTAAATACCCCATAAGGATTTTCATTCTTACTGTATTCCTTGCCTAGGCCCTGACCACAACGTTGCTAGCTGTTGGTTTTGTGCTAGATTTAACCAACGCACTATTAAGCGTCGGTACGATTTTGCTTTTCATTACTTTGGCTGTAGGTCCAGTTATATAATGCTGCCGGAGCAGCCGACGACCGGAGTTTATAAAAAGCGAAAGGAAAAGGACAGGCGTCCAAGGTCCAAAACCGACGACGAGGCCTCCGCTAGGCCAAGTCGCCGGTTCTCAGTGAGGCGCTTTCCCACAGGCCACTTCCGACTCCCACGTGGTGACAGCTAGGCCTCTGGTTACTAAAGCTTTTGGACCCTCGGAAACTATTCCCTCAGATGGGTCCGGAGCCGCTGAGCAGGCATCTGCTTCTGAGGGTGATGTCCTTCATGGATGCATCTGCAGTCATAATAAATGGGTTGTCCTGTCGTCAGGCAGCCCTTCGGTCGGCCGGATTCCAAAGTCTGGGTCCGGCTTCGGCTGATGTCGCACTTCACCCGACGTCATCTCTGCTGGTCTTCGGGTATAAAGGCATCAGCCGACGCCATTTTCCTCAATCTTTCTTGCCGTGTGGCGCCCGAAGCAGAAGCTGTTCGCAAGTGCCGGTCGGTCAGATCCAGAGATTACTACTACCGAATACTACTTCAAGACTTCTAAAGCTAAGTACCCCGTTGGGGACTCTTTCTTGCCTCAGCCGATGTCAGAAAAAGTCAATAACTGTTTAACTTGTGGGAAACAAATACCTCATAAAGATTTCCACTCTTATTGTCTGCCTTGCTTAGGCCCAGACCACGACGTAGCAGCCTGTTCGGCCTGCGCTTCCTTAAACCGAGGAACGCTAAGGCGTGGGTCGGAGTTTGCTGAACAGTTTTTCGGCTCAGACTTTGCTTACATTATGCCGTCGGATCCTCCGACTACCCAAATTGTTAAAAAACGCAAGGAAAAAGACCGACACTCGCTGTCTGCGGTTTCGGCCGAAACCACGGTTAAGCAAGCCGCGAGTGTCTCTGTTTCGGCCGAAACCGAGAAAACTGGTCAATCTTCAGCCGAATCCATGGCTACTACTGAGGCTCCTGCTACCTTACCTGAATCGGCCTCAGAAATTTTGCCTACAACTGTGGTTTCTAGTGAGTTATCAGACACCATCCCTTTGGATGTTTCTACCCCAGCACGTGGTGCTGCTAGACCCCCTGCAGCCATGTCTATCAAGGCCTTTGCCAGGGCTAAAGCAGCCAAATCTGCTAAGTCAGTGCCTGTTAAACCTCTCTCACACAGGCCCACTTCTAGTTCACAAATGCTTACTCTGGCAGAAGATTTAATATCCTTAATTAGGGGATCCCAATCTCACCCAGACAGGGCCTCTCAGCCCCAGAAAAGAGACCTAGGACAGAGCCCCCCGAGCCAGTGTCCTCTGATGATTCTGCGGATGACTCCGACATTACAGAACAGCCAGAGGATCCTTTTTCTACTTATGAAGACTCCGATGCTGAAGAATCCATTCCAGCTGCCTCTCCACCAGAGGAATTTTCCTTTGGGGAAACCTTACATGCCATGAGAGAACAATTTCAATGGCAGGGACAAGATTTCTCAGATTCAAGAAAAAGGCTTAGGACTTTTCTGCATTTACCACAACATAGGCCCTTAGCTATACCTCCTGTTTTGCCTGTTGTGGATGATGCATTTAATGATGTCTGCACTGCTCCTGATTCTTTACCTCCAGCCCCTGCCAAACCTGATAGATTTTACAGGGTTCCAGACACTCATCACCACCTATACAAGGCCCCACTGGCAGACCCCGAAACTATTTCCCAGGGGCCTAAGGCAGTAGCCTCGACCACAGCAAAACCCTATTCCTTCAGAAAGGGAATCCAGGTCCTTGGACAGATGGGGGAAAAAAGTTTACACCTCTGCTACTCTCTCAGCTAGAGCTTTAAACTGTCAGTTTCACATGATCCAATACCAAGAGTTTATGCTTGATCAGTTAACTAAAAAAGTATCCTCTGATGAATCTATAGATAAGAAATATGTATTAGAAATGGTGAATAACATACAACAGGTTAGTAACCATTCCTTAAAATGTGGCTATGATGCACTGGAGGCTTCATTTAGATCAGCCATGACTGGCACAGTGATAAGAAGACATGCATGGTTGAAAGAGCAGGTATTGCCGGATTATGTTAAAGCTAAGCTATTAGATGCTCCTATGGATAAGGCCAGTTTATTTGGTACACCTGCCCAGCAGGTAATGAAGAAAATGGAAGAAAAGGCAAAATCTGTACAAACAGTTAGATTTCTTACAGGTTCAGCCTCCAAGGTTTAGCAGGAACTGGCCTGCCAAAAATTGGTCCTTTCCTGACTCCACAAGATCCCAAAGGGGCAGGAATAGACACTCCAGAGGCAGAAATCAATCCAGAGGAGGTGCCTACAGAGGACGACAGTGGCAAGGTAATAACAGAGGCACAGACACAACCACTACCACTGCAACAGGACAATCACAGTGACTTGGCTCTAACTCCGCCTACCAGGGAGCAAATAGCAGCACCATTAGGCGGAAAATTAGCCTTATTTTCGAAAAATTGGCACTATATCACAAAAGACAAGTGGATTTTGCAAACCATAGACCAAGGCTACCGGTTCCACTTCCACACCTTACCAGTAAAAAGAGGAATGCCAAACCTGCCTCCAAATCAAAAAATAGAAGCTCTACAGCAGATAACGGAATTAACAAAGATGAGAGCTGTGGAAAGAGTACCAATAACAGAACAGGGCAAAGGATTCTATTCCAGACTCTTCCTAGTACCAAGAAAAGAAAAAAGGTTGGAGACCTATTCTCGACCTGTCCATCTTAAACACATATATCTTTGTCCCAAAATTCAAAATGCTGACCATACAGCAACTTCTTCCCATGCTGGGCAAGGAGTGTTGGCTGGTAACTCTAGATCTAAAGGAGGCATACCTGCACGTCCCCATTCGACCAAATTGCAGAAGATACCTCAGATTTCTTGCAGGATCAGAGCATTATCAATTCTCAGCATTGCCCTTTGGCTTATCTACTGCCCCCAGAGTATTCACAAAATGCCTGGCATCAGTAATCAGCCACTGCAGACTACAGGGAATCCAAATTTATCCATACCTGGACGACTGCCTGCTACAAGCGGACAACAAAAGCAAGCTGACAACAGATTTACAAAGGGTCATTTACTTGCTACAAGCCCTGGGATACACAGTCAATTTACAAAAGTCAAGGCTGATACCATCCCAAACAAGAACATTCTTGGGCGCAGAATTGGACACAGTAAAACAAATGGCATTCCTAACTGCAGAAAAACAAAAAAAACTCCCTCTTTACTTCTTGGCATTAACAAAACAGAACAAACTAACAGCAAGAAAAGTTCTGCAGGCCTTGGGCTTCATGGCATCATGCATAATCTTGGTCCCACATGCCAGACTGCATATGAGAAAACTACAGTGGTACCTAAAGAATTTATGGTCTCAACACAGGCACAGCCTAGAAGCAGAAATACCACTAATCCCATGCCTAAAACAGGAGTTCCTATGGTGGGCTCAAGCATGCCAGTCAAACCCACGACTACCCTTCCACAACTTTCGAACAAGCCAAACCATCACAACAGACGCCTCAGACCTAGGATGGGGGGCGCACATGCTGGACAAATGCGTACAAGGATTGTGGACTCAGGACCAGCTGCACCTGCACATAAACCAAAAAGAAATGCTGGCAGTAAAAAATTCAGACCATTCCTCAAAGAAGGCCATTTGATGATAAGGACAGACAACACCACAGTCATGTGGTACATCAACAAACAGGGAGGCACTCATTCATACCCCCTATGCAGAATGACTTTGGACCTTTGGAATCTGGCACTCAGCTACAACATCCAGTTACAGGCAATATTTGTACCGGGAAAAGAGAACACCCTAGCAGACATGTTAAGCAGAACCACCTCGGATGCTCACGAATGGATGCTACACCTGGAGATCTTCAAGACCATCACAAAGAAATGGGGAATGCCACAAATAGATCTATTCGCTTCCCCTCTCAATCACCAGCTCAAAAAATTCTGCACAAGGACATTCCACCCACTTGCATGGAAGGTGGATTCGCTCTCCTTCAGATGGAAAGGTCTGACAGCATATGCATTTCCACCTCTTCCCTTGATGCACAAGGTACTACTGAAAATCAAAGAGGAACGTCCAAGGATAATCCTGATAGCTCCGAACTGGCCAAGACAACACTGGTACCCATTGCTGAGGAGCATGTCTCAGGAGAAAATGTGGTCAATACCCCTGATGCCTTTGATGTTAACTCAGAACAACTACAGCATCATGCATCCAAACCTAAAAACTCTGCAACTGACTGCCTGGAACATCACATAGCAGCAACTAATCCAGATCTTTCCCAAAGGGTTAAAGACATTATCCTTGAAGCCCGCAGACCTTCAACAAGAAGGAACTATGCAGGAAAATGGAAAAAGTTTGTCATTTGGAGTGCTGAAAGAGGAAAAGATGTGTCGAATATAGATATTGCTAACATTCTGGAGTATTTGGCAGAGCTTCTACATACAGGCCTGTCCTATTCCTCCATCAAGATACATGCATCAGCTATTTCAGCAGAATACAGCTTTGATCCACCTGTCTTTTCACATCCTCTACTCAGGCAGTTCCTCAGAGGGATCAAGAATGTAAAACCTCCTAGGAAACCACCATTGCCAGCATGGGACTTGAACTTTGTGCTAGAAAAGTTGACACTCCCTCCGTTTGAACCAGCAGCAACAGCAGATCTACAGCACCTGTCATGGAAAACTGCTTTCCTACTGGCAATTACCTCAGCAAGGAGGGTTTCTGAACTACAGGCCTTAATGGCAGTACAACCCTTCCTAATCTTCCATCAAGATAGGGTGTCCATGAGAACTAATCCTACATTTATGCCTAAGGTGGTATCCAGAGTGTCTTTAAACCAGGCAATCCACCTACCTACCTTCTTCCCCACTCCACCAAACAGAGGCGAAAGAATGCTGCATACCTTGGATGCACATAGACAGCTACGCTACTACCTGGACAGAACCAAAAGTAACAGAAAAACTGACCAGCTTTTTGTAGCCTATGCAACAGGAAGGGAAGGAAAAGCAGTTTCCAAACAGACAATCTCCAAATGGATAGGAAATTGCATAAGATTCTGTTACTCCTACCATGGAAAACCAATTCCACAGAACATAAGGCCTCATTCTACAAGGGCTACAGCCACTACCACAGCTTTCTTACGAGGAGTGGCAACCAAGGACATTATTGAGGCGGCTACTTGGGCCTCCGTGCATACATTTGCCAAGCATTATAATTTATCTCTGTATTCTAGATCCCAAGCAGGGTTTGCCACTGCTGTACTGCAAGGGATCCTAACCACACCATCATTTTTTCTTCCTCCTCCCCTAGTTGGCTATGGTATTCTACCCATTTGTTATGACTGCAGATGCATCCATGAAGGACTTAGTACAGTTTTGTACCTACCATAAATGTAGATGTCCGAACTGGATAGCATCTGCAGTCAGGATTACCCTCCCTCCTTCCCCTCTGTGGTACTCCTAGGGTATTTACCCTCCAAATAGCTAGCTGGGGGGGGGTCTCTTATGGTGTATTTGTTTGTATATATGTACATACATGCTTATTTTTTGTGTTTGCCTTCTATCTTTTTGGAAACATTGGCATTTATCCAAAATTTAGCCTTCCAAGAGGGCAACTGGCATCTGGGGCAAGAAACACTGAGGAAAATGGCGTCGGCTGATGCCTTTATACCCGAAGACCAGCAGAGATGACGTCGGGTGAAGTGCGACATCAGCCGAAGCCGGACCCAGACTTTGGAATCCGGCCGACCGAAGGGCTGCCTGACGACAGGACAACCCATTTGTTATGACTGCAGATGCTATCCAGTTCGGACATCTACATTTATGGTAGGTACAAAACTGTACTTTTTCAGACCTACACAGTTATATGTTAAGCCAACCTCGGCTTCCAAGGCAATGACTAAAACAGCTTTAAAGACAAAGAAACAAGTACAGCATTCTCTTGTCTAAGAAACAGATGCTTAAAATGGCCGAAGACCTGATTACTTTGATCAGAGGTTCCCATCCTCCTCCTGATAAGAGGCCTAGGCAAGACACAGAATATGATTCTTCTGACCAGGTTTCCATTTCCTCTGACTCCTTCAGAACAGGGATACTCTTTTCCTCCCTATGAGGATTCTGATTCTGAAGAATCTATTCCTTCAGCTTCTTCTACTGAGGATTATTCTTTTGGGGAAACCCTGCATACCATGAGGGAGCATTTCCACTGGGAGAGCCAAGATTACTCAGAATCTAAGAAAAGGCTCAGAGACTTTCTTCTACTACCTCAACACAGACCTCTTGCTATCCCACCTGTTCTAAACATTGTAGATGATGTATTTTGAGTACGGCCTGTCCCCTGACTCTCTACCTCCTGTACCTGTTAAGCCAGACAGATACTACAGGGTTCCAGACTCTCATAAATTTCTATATAAAAACTCTGCTTCTGACCCAGAAACTATATCTCAGGGTCCCAAAGGGGTTAAGGCCTCTACTGCAAAAAATCCTGTTCCCTCGGATAGGTATTCTAGGGCACTAGACAGATGGGGGAAAAAGTTTACACTTCTGCTACCTTGGCTGTAAGGGCTTTAAATTGTCAGTTTCATGTGCTTAAATATCAGCAGTACTTAATGTCACTGTTAAAACAGAAAATGTTGACAAATTCTGAATGTTCTGAAAACAAGGAAATGCAGGATTTATTGCATGCAGCTGAACAAGTGGGAAAGCAACTTTGCAATGCGGTTTTGATTCACTGAATGCCTCTTGCAGGGCCGCTGTTACAGGTTCTGTTATTAGAAGGCATGCTCGGTTAAAGGAACAGAATCTGCCTGATCATGTTAAAGCAAAATTATTGGATGCTCCATTACAGCATGATACTTTGTCTGGTGTTAAGGCAGAAGAGGTGTTGAAGAAAATGGAGGATAAAGCGAAATCTATGCAGACAGTAAAGGATTTCTTACAAGTACAAACCACCCAGATTTAGCAGGAATGGCCCACTAAGAATTGGTCCTTTCCAATGTCAGACAGGCCACAAAGAGGCAGATACAGACGCCCTACAGGCAGACAACAACCCCAGGGCTCATACAGGCCCAAACAATGGGGTGCTTCTACCTCCAAAAGCGGGGAAGACAAATCACAGCCATATAGGAAACAGTCCCAATGACTTTCCTCTGCCAATGCCAAGCACTTATCTTTTGGCAGCACCCTTAGGGGGAAAGCTAGCACTTTTTCACAAAATTGGCACATGATCACCCAGGACAAATGGGGCTTAAATATAGTCCGTCAGGGCTACAGGTTCCACTTTCTCACCCTTCCAAAGGCAAAAGGTATGCCAGACCTGCCACACAATCAATGGGCAGAGGCACAAAAGCAAGCTTCATCTCTCATGGACATGAGGGCTATTCAGCCAGTACCACAACAAGAGCAAGGACAGGGATTTTACTCAAGACTTTTCTTAGTACCCAGAAAGGACAAAGCCTGGAGACCAATTCTGGACCTGTCTATTCTAAACACTTTTCCTGGACGTTCCAAAATTCAAAATGTTGACTGCAACAACTTCTGCCCATGCTGGGCTAGAAGGCTTGGCTTGTAACTTTGGACCTCAGAGGCATACCTGCATGTCCCAATCAGACAATCTTGCAGACGATACCTCGGATTCATAGCTGGCTCAATGCACTACCAATTCCCTGCACTGCCCTTTGGCTTATCTACTGCCCCCAGGGTCTTCGCAAAATGCCTGGCACCAGTAATTGCATTTTGCAGACAGAGGAATTCAAATATATCCCTGCTTGGACGACTGCCTTATTCAAGCAGAGAACAAAGACATTCTACTAAAGCATCTGGCGTTTGTGAAACCATTACTAATTTGCCTAGGGTACACAGTAAACGAAAATAAATTAAAACTAGTACCCTCTCAAGAGATCATATTCCTGGGTGCAAGCTTAAATACAACTGCCCAGATGGCTTATCTCACGCCAGACAAAGGCAACTGACTTCTTACTTTGAAAGCATGGCAACAAAGACCCAGTTATCTGCAAGGAAAATTCTGCAGGCTTTGGGCTTCATGGCATCCTGCATTCTGCTAATTCCATATGCAAGACTGCATATGAGGAAGCTACAGTGGTATCTAAAAAGTGTTTGTACTCAACATTGCCATAGCCTGGAAACATTAATTACCCTCGTTCCCTGCCTGCAACAGGAGTTTTGATGGGCACAGGCCTGTCACCATAACAAGGGACAGCCATTCACTTTACCCACAGCCAGGCACACAATAACAACAGATGCATCAGATTATACCTGGGGGCCCACATGGCAGGAAAATGTATTCAGGGCACATGGCCCGCAAGCCAAAGGCATCTTCATATCAATCAGAAAAAGAGATGCTAGCTGTACAGAATGCCCTGACAGCCTTCAAGGATCTACTTCATCCGGGACAACTGCTGATTAAGACGGACAATACCACAGTCATGTGGTAAATAAACAAGCAGGGAGGCACACATTCTTACCCCCTCTGCAGACAAGCCATGATTTTGTGGAACACAGCATTGACTTATCAAGTACACCTGCAAGCACAATTCCTGCCAGGAAAGACAAATACTCTGGCAGACTAACTAAGCAGAAACCTCATGGATCCTCACGAGTGGAAACTAGATCCACAAATCTTCAGCATGATAACAAGGAAATGGGGATGCCCAGACATAGATCTATTTGCCTCCCCTCACAACTGCCAACTACAGAGATTCTGCACAAGGACATCACAAACAAGCATGGAAAGTGGATGCGCTGTCATTCAGCTGGAAAACCCTTACAATATATGCCTTTCCTCCACTGCCTCTACTCCCCAAGGTACTCCTAAAGGTCAGAAGAGAGAAACCAAAAATGATACTGATTGCCCCGGATTGGCCACGCCAGTATTGGTACCCAATCCTAAAGAGCTTGTCTCAAGGCTCAGCCTGGGCATTACCTCAAAATCCTTATTTACTGACCCAACAAAACAATCAGATCCTGCACAGCCAATGCAGAACCCTAAATCTGGCTGCATAGCAGATAATGTAACCATTCAGAAAACAGCTCTCTCTAAAGCGGTTATGGATGTTATTTTGGAGGCCAGGAGGCCCAGCACCAGAAAATCTTATGCAGAAAAATGGAAGAGATTCTGTGCTTGGAACCAGGCACAAGGAACTGACCCGCTTGTATCAAATATTCCTCAGATTTTACAATACCTGAGATGCTGGACAAAGGCCTATCCTTTTCATCAATTAAGATCCATGCCTCTGCCATTTCAGCTCATTACAATGCTGCGGTGGTGGTGCTGTGGTAGCGTTGTCGCCTCACAGTAAGACGTTGTCCTGTTCGATTCTCAGCTAAAGCGTCTTCTGTGTGGAGACATGCATGAATGGGCATACCTTTGTTGAAGGTTGTACGTTAGGGCTGGCAACCCAGTACATAAAAATCTACTGCCAATCATTAGTGGACCGGAGTTCCGCTGTGGCGACCCCTAACCTGGAAAAAGCTGAAAGATACAACAACAACAATACGGACCCACCTATTTTTTCTCATCCACTGCTAAGGCAGTACCTCAGAGGGGCAAAAAACATAAGACCTCCAAGGAGAGCACCAATACCTGCATGGGACCTCAATTTTGTCTTAGAAATGCTCACACTGCCTCCTTTTGAACCAGCCAATACAGCTGAGATAAAATTCTTATCATGGAAAACTGCTCTGCTCTTAGCAATAACTTCAGCAAGAAGAGTCTGAGTTACAGGCATTAATGGCTGTGGAACCTTTTATTATTTTCCATCCGGACAGGGTATCTCTAAGGACAAACCCAACATTTATGCCTAAGGTAGTGTCCAGTATGACTCTTAACCAAACCATACATTTGCCTACCTTTTATCCAAACCCACAGAATAAAGGGGAGAGACCTCTGTATTCTTTGGACATACGAAGACAGTTGCGCTTCTACTTGGACAAAACTAAAGCTTTCAGAAAGACTGAGCAACTTTTAGTGGCATATGCTGCAGGACCACAAGGAAAGGCTATTTAAAGCAGACTATTTCAAAATGGGTAGGCCACTGCATTCATTTCTGCTATTCACAACATGGCAAATCAGTGCCTAAGGGCATTAGGCCACATTCAACCAGAACAGCAGCCACTTCAGCAGCCTTCCTCAGAGGAGTACCAACCCAAGGATATTTTGGAGGCTGCAACTTGGACTTCAGTGCACACTTTTATAAAGCACTACCACTTACCTCTCTACTCTAAATCCAGAGCAGGCTTTGCCACTGCAGTTCTGCAGGGGCTCATAGCCACTCCTAATTCTATTTAGGCCCAGGCTCCCAACCTCAGCTTTGGGATTCAACCCAAGTGTAATGACTACAACAGTGAAGCACTATGACCATAGTACAGTTGTGTACCTACCATAAATGTAGATGTTCGAGTGTATTCACTGCTGCAGTCCAGGTTACCCTCCCTCCATCCCCCTTTTCATTGCTGGGGCTTAACTATACTTCTCTATTCTATACAACCTATGTGGTGTATTAGCTTGTAGATGAAGGTAATGATTATGTTACTGCATGCTTTTTTATAAGCAGAAGCCTACCTTTTTGGGGGCACCTGACATCTTGGGCAAGAAAAACTGAAGAAAATTGCGTCGGCTGCATCTTTTATACCCCTGGAGCACTGACTTCAGGGAAGAGGCGACAGCAACTGACGCCGGACCAGGACTTTGGAATTCAGGCCGACTGCGGGTAGCTTGCCAGCAGGATAACCCAAGTGTAATGACTGCAACAGTGAATACACTCTAACATCTACAGTTATGGTAGGTACACAACTGTACTTTTGATACCTCTGTACTGCCACTGTTGATGATGTCCCCTTTGTTCTTGTACAATGGCTCGTATATGGCTGTTCTCCAGTCAACTTCAGTATGCCTTTCTCTCCACACTGCTGAGTACTCTCAGCTGCCATTTATTTCCTCTCTCACCTAGCATCTGTATCATGTCTGCTGTGACCTCCATCTGAGCCTACTGATTTCCCTGACTTCATTTTCTTTAGTGTTGTTCTTAATTTTCTCTAGGGTGAGCTACTCTCCTTATCATAGACTATCTGGGGCAGTACAGCTTCTTTGGGGATTTCTTTATTCAGAAGCTGCTGGAAGTACTCTTCATCTCCTTTTAAGTCTTGTGGACTGATCAGGTCGTTGCTGGCTTCTCTTATGAAGGTTGTCTGGTTATCTTCTTTCTTTATATACACTGTATATATGTGTGTGTGTGTGTGTGTGTGTGTGTGTGTGTGTGTAGATATATATATATATATATATATATATGTGTGTGTGTATATATGGATCCGTATCATATGATAGAAACCTCATTTGACTGAAACCATAAGACTGAAATTTTATAAGACTGAAAAGTCACTTGATGGAAACCCATAAGACTGAAACCCATAATACTGAATTTCAACATACTAAATTGTAAACTGGACCATATAAAACCAGACTTGGTGGGGGTTATGCCCCCGCACACCCCCTAACTATATATACTGATGCCAGGATTGCACTACAGTGGGGAAAAGGGCACATACCTTTCACATACGTTACAGTAGTGTACATGCTGCCATTACTATGCCCTGTTCCCCACTGTAGTATGATCCTGGAGTTAGTATATTATAGTTAAGGGAGTGTGGAGGGCACAGGCCCCACCTAGTCTGGTTTTATATGGTCCAGTTTAAAATTCAGTATGTTGAAATTGAGTATTAATGGATGTCCTTCAAGAATGCAACTGCAGTCATAACATGTGGGTTGTCCTGCCTCAGGCAGCCCTCGGTCAGCCGGATTCCAAAGTCTGGGTCCGACGTCGGCTGATGTCGCATTTCTCTCCGACGTCAGAGCGGCTGGAGTACATAAGCATCAGCTGACGCCATTTTCTTCAGTCTTTCTTGCCGCGCGGTGCCCGAAGCAGAAGCAGTTCGCAAGTGCCGGTCGGTCAGCTCCTGTATTCTATGATACCGAAGTCATCAAAAAAGCTAAGTACCCCGTTGGGGACCTTTTCTTGCCTCAGCCGATGTCAGAAATTACTGAAAAAGTTAATTGTCTTTTTTGTGGTAAACCAATACCTCATAAGGATTTCCACTCTTACTGCCTCCCTTGCCTGGGCCCAGACCACGACGTCTTGGCCTGTGTAGCCTGTGCTCGCTTCAACAAGCGCATTCTCAGGTGCCGGGCGGAGTTCGCTGAAGATTTTTTCGGCGATAATTTTGCTTACACCATGCCGTCGGATCTTCCGACATCGCAAACTCCCAAAAAGCGAAAAGACCGGGACCGACATCCTCGGCCCGCGTCTACCACCGACTCCACGCCAAAACCTAGCGCGAGTGCTCCGGTTCCCTCTGAGGCGGTCTCTCCACCGCTCCGAACCGAAGACACCGCATTACCGACGACTCCGATTCCAGACATTACTCCGCCAGTTATAGATTTTTCTCCGGATACCGAAACCGAGGAAATGCCCGAGACCATTGCTGTAGACAAGGTCACTCCTGCACGTGGAGCTGCCAGGCCTCCTATGGCCATGTCTATTAAGGCCTACACTAGGGCTAAGGCAGCCAGCAAAACAAAGCATATTATTTCTAAATCCTTACCTCAGCCGACTCCGGAGACACAAATTATGTCCATGGCTGCTGATTTAATTTCCATGATTAGAGGTTCACAGGCCCTTCCTGTGAGGGCATCCCAGCCTCCTCCTGATAAAAGGCCCCGGGTTGAACCCTCTGACCCTACTCCTTCAGATGAAGATTCTGAGGGCTCTGTCCACTCTGATAGCCAGGAAGAGCACTTCCAGACATATGAGGACTCGGATGCAGAAGATTCCATCCCTTCGGCCTCCCCTCCTGAGGATATTTCTTTTGGGGAAGTTCTGCACACCATGAGGGAACATTTCAAGTGGCAAGGTTAGGAATATTCTGATTCTAGGAAACGCCTGAGGACTTTCCTTAAGAAGCCTCAGCACATGCCCTTAGCTATTCCTCCTGTACTTGATGTTCTGGATGATTTGTATTCTCACTCTAGTGTTACCCCTGATTCTCTTCCTCCTGCTCCAGCCAAGCCAGACAGGTGTTACAGGGTCCCAGAAACTTATTCCCATTTATTCAGGGCCCATACTGCTAATTTGGAAACTATTTCACAGGGGCCTAAAGGAGTTTCAGCCTCCACCTCAAAAAATCCTTTGCCCTCCAACAGGGAAGCGAGGTCATTAGAGAGATGGGGCAAAAAGGTTTACACATCCACTACCTTATCTATGAGAGCTTTAAATTGCCTTTTTCATATGTTACAATATCAGGATTATCTCTTAGAAGATTTACAAAAAACATTAGCTTCTCCTGATCCTTTAGACAGGAAGACCTTGTAGGAAGCTGTACATAACACTCAGCAAGTAAGCAATCACTTCCTGCAGTGTGGATATGATGCACTGGAAGCTTCATGTAGGGCAGCTATGACAGGGGCAGTAATTCGTAGACATGCTTGGTTAAAAGATCAACCTCTACCAGATCATGTAAAAGCAAAACTTCTGGATGCACCTTTGGAAAAGAACAAGCTTTTTGGTGCAAATGCTAAGGATGTGTTAAAGACCATCGAAGAAAAAGCAAAATCAGTTCAGACTGTGAAAGATTTCCTCCAGGTTCAAAACCCCCCCAGATTCAGTAGGAATTGGCCCTCAAAAAACTGGTCCTTTCCTAATCCAGAAAAGTTTCAAAGGGGTAAGAACAGACGTGGCCGAGGAAGAGGCCAATACAGAGGCCCTTACAGGGGACGACAATGGCAGCCAGGAAACCAAAGAAGTGACGCAGGGGTTCCACCTGCCCAACAACCTCAAACTCAATGACTTTCCTCTACTACTGCCTACCAGGGAACAACTAGAAGCTCCCTTGGGCGGGAAACTATCTCTGTTTGCAGAAAACTGGCACAGACTGACAAAGGACAAATGGATTTTGGACATTATAGACAGAGGGTACAGGTTTCATTTTCATACCTTACCAAGAAAACAAGGCATGCCAAACCTACCTCAAAATCAGAGGGCAGAGGCTATCAAGCAAATCACTCTGCTGACTCGAATAAAAGCAATAGAAAGAGTTCCACAACAAGAACAAGACCAGGGGTTTTACTCAAGACTGTTCCTTGTTCCAAGAAAAGAATCTCAATGGAGACCAATACTGGGCTTGTCCGCATTAAACACCTTTCTCATAGTACCAAAGTTCAAAATGCTGACTCTACAGCAACTCCTTCCCATGCTGGGCAAGGAGTCGTGGCTGATTACTCTGGACCTCAAGGAGGCATACCTGCATGTCCCTATCAGACACAGCTGCAGAAGATTCCTCAGATTTCTTGCAGGGCCAGAGCATTATCAATTCTCAGCATTGCCATTTGGCTTATCTACTGCACCCAGAGTATTTACAAAATGCCTGGCTTCAGTAATTGCTCATTGCAGGCTCCAGGGTATACAAATTTACCCGTACCTGGACGAATGACTCGTACAAGCGGACGACAAATTGATGTTGACAAAAAACCTGGATTATGTCATACGATTACTTCAAGCTCTGGGATACACAGTCAACTTCCAGAAGTCAAGACTGCAGCCATCCCAGCAAATAATCTTCTTAGGAGCCAAACTATACACAGCCTCTCAGATGGCTTACCTGACAGAAGACAAGCAAGAGAAGTTAACTCATTACTTCAAAGGTTTAGCAAAACTCACCCAGATGACTGCAAGGAGATTCCTACAGGCCCTGGGTTACATGGCATCCTGCATTCTACTGGTTCCATTAGCAAAACTACACATGAGAAAGCTTCAATGGTACCTAAAAGCATTTGGTCTCAACACAGCAACAACTTGAGACAATCATACCACTCATTCCATGCCTACAAAAGGAATTCCTATGGTGGGCCTCGGTGAGCCAGGAAAACACAGGTATGTCATTCAAAAAACCACAAATAACACAGACCATGACTACAGACGCCTCAGACCTTGGATGGGGGGCGAACATGGAAGGCAGGTGTATACAAGGACAATGGTCTCCAAAGGAAACACATCTGCATATAAACCAAAAGGAAATGCTGGCAGTAATGCATGCCATCGAGGCTTTTCAACACCAACTCCAGCAAGGCCATTTAATGATACGGACAGACAACACCACTGTGATGTGGTACATAAACAAGCAGGGGGGCATCCACTCTTACCCCCTTTGCAGACTGACAGTGCAGCTTTGGGAGAAATCACTGAGCCTAAACATCCAGTTACAATCCCAGTTTGTTCCAGGAAAAGACAATGTGTTGGCGGACAGCCTAAGCAGGAATTTCAGAGATCCACACGAGTGGAGGTTACATCCGAAGGCCTTCAGACAACTCACTTCGACATGGGGCAAGCCAGAAGTGGACCTATTTGCCTCTCACCTCAACCATCTTCTACCAAAATTTTGCACAAGGACATACCATCCAAAAGCTTGGAAAATAGATGCCCTCTCATTCAACTGGAACTCCCTAGCAATCTATGCATTCCCACCTCTGCCACTGATGACCTCAGTATTACTAAAGATCAAAGCAGAGAAGCCCAAGGGAATCATAATAGCTCCGGATTGGCCAAGACAACACTGGTACCCACTACTACGGAGCATATGTCACACCAGGAGATGGGCCCTCCCCCAGTGGCCTCTACTTTTGACTCAACACAATTTCGAAACACTGCATCCAAATCTTCAGACACTGCAGCTAACAGCCTGGGAGATCCCATAAATAACTTCAGCTTATCTTTCTCCAAGGAAGTTCAGCGGATACTAACAGAGGCTCGAAGACCATCCACCAGAAAGGTTTACTTAGCAAAGTGGAAAAGATTCAGCAATTGGAATGCCAGCAAGGGACATGATGCATCATTGTTGAACATCCCACTTATCTTGGAATATTTGGCAGATATGTTAAAGAACGGCCTCTCATATTCTTCCATAAAGATACATGCATCTGCTATTTCAGCTAGATACAACACTGATCCTTCTGTTTTCTCTCACCCCTTACTAAGACAATTCCTCAGGGGAATCAAGAACATTAAGCCACCAAGAAAGGCCCCAGTGCCAGCCTGGGACCTCAATTTTGTCTTAGAAAAACTGACTCTACCTCCATTTGAGCCAGCAGCTTCAGTTGACTTGCAATTTCTCTCATGGAAGACAGCTTTCCTGTTGGCAATTACCTCAGCAAAAAGGGTTTCGGAGCTACAGGCCCTAATGGCAATACCACCCTTTATTATTTTTCATAGAGACAGGGTTTCATTAAGGACCAACCCTACTTTTATGCCAAAGGTGGTATCTAGGGTTTCTTTAAATCAAGCCATTCATCTGCCTGCTTTCTTCCCCAATCCTGAGAATAAGGGGGAAAGACTGTTGCATACCTTGGACATTCACAGACAACTTCGATACTACCTGGACAGAACCAAGGCCAGTAGGAAGTCTGAACAACTTTTTGTAGCTTACGCCCCTGCAGTTCAAGGAAAAGCAATTTCAAAACAGACTATTTCTGAATGGATTGGACATTGCATCAGATTCTGTTATTCCTTTCATGGAAAGACTGTTCCAGCCAATGTCAGACCACATTCCACCAGAGCTACAGCCACCTCTACAGCATTCTTAAGAGGGGTGCCTACCAAGGACATTCTAGAAACTGCTACATGGAGCTCCGTGCATACATTCTCCAAACACTACAATCTCCCTCTATACTCCAGATCCAGAGCAGGGTTTGATTGCCACACCATCTCTTTCCTAGAGCATTCCTCCTCCCCCAGCTAAGCTATGGTATTCTACCCACATGTTATGACTGCAGTTGCATTCTTGAAGGACATAGTACAGTTTTGTACCTACCATAAATGTAGATGTCCGATAGACATGCAACTGCAGTCGGATTTTCCCTCCCTCCATACCCCTCTATGCCTAGGGTCCATTCCTATCCCTGTTACTCTTAGCTGGGGATATCTGTTATGGTGTATTTGTTTTATTGCTCATTTATTTGTTTGGAATCCTGTTTTTGTCTTCCAATTTGATTACAGCCTTCCTTGGAGGGCACCTGGCATCTGGGGCAAGAAACACTGAAGAAAATGGCGTCTACTGATGCTTATGTACTCCAGCCGCTCTGACGTCGGAGAGAAATGTGACATCAGCCGACGTCGGACCCAGACTTTGGAATCCGGCCGACCGAGGGCTGCCTGAGGCAGGACAACCCACATGTTATGACTGCAGTTGCATGTCTATCGGACATCTACATTTATGGTAGGTACAAAACTGTACTTTTCAGTCTTATGAGTTTCAGTGAAGTGACTTTTAGTCTGTTGAAATTTTTTGAAATTTCAGTCTTATTGTCTGTCAAATGAGTTTCAGTCAAATGAGGTTTCTATCATATGACAGGGATCTGTGTGTGTATGTGTGTGTATATATACATATATATATATATATATATATATATATATATATATATATATATATATATGAGAGAGGGAAAGAATGTGTATAGAAATACACGCATGCAGCTGAGCTTGGAGAACTTTTCCCTTTTAGAGCATGTCCTGTCTCTTCTGTCAGGGGATCCAAGGGCTTCCCATAATAATCTACCATAGTCCTATTTGGGCATGCACTTTTCTGATTGTCATTTGATTGATTTCCATTTGACTGGTTTCCATTTGACAGATTGCCCTAATCTTTTTTCCACAGCAGTGTGTTTAATGTGTGATTTTGCAGAATAGGCCGAAACAGAACCAGCACTTTCATTTAGTGCAGATGTCTGCGTTGACATGAGTACCAGTTTGGAAGAAGCATTCAAAAGCATTATTGTTTTATGTTAGTCTCTGTTGTATTTCCCCTTGGTAACAGGAACCCAGTGGTATGACCATTAGCCAAATTAGACAGTTATTTATAACCTTTTGGACTTGTAAGGCTTTCTTACTAGTTAGCCCTTTTCTTTTTCAGGGATTACTTAAAATGGTGTAATGACTACAGTTTCCACTGTTAAACATTTTTCCTTGCACTCAAGCTGTACAGTACATTTGTGTCATGGGTTTATATCTGTGCTGCTATTTTCCTTGTACCCTGATCTGCCCATCGTAGCTGAGTGGTCCAGCACCCTTGACTTTCAAGTCTTTAGGCTTAGACCAGCTTGTATAGCTGTCTCCCTTTTCCCTCCAGTTGATACTTAGTCTTACTTGTGTCTAATGCTTCATGCATTCTTTTATTTTGTCTCTATTTTTTATGCCTCTACATAGCTGAAATTTCTTGGTTTGTCTTTTTTAAGGATTGTTGAATTTTGACTTTTTATAATTTGTTGTCGGTTGAAGTCTGCATTTGCCTATGTTCTACCCTTTCCCTTACACGTTCAGCTAAGTGCCACTGCTGCACTTGATCAAGCCATTTCAGGCACCCTTTGGTCATTTCCTTCATATTGAATTTAGCTTTGGTAAAGGTTTTTCCTTGGCTTTTTCATGTACCTTGCCAGTGGTCCCCAGTTTTTTTTTTTTTTTTTTAAGGCGTGATAATCCTTATTTCCTTTGTCAATGTATTTGGAAACAAAAAAAAAAATACACACCTCACTTTTGATGGACTGATGGACCAAATGTTGGTATAAGAGCCACTAATCGGTGGGCTTTGGATGCATTTTTAGTTGTCAGTAGTTCATGAGTCAAGAAGATCAATGGCATTAAGTGGCAAATTCGGAATATATTTTCTTTGTTGTACATTCTTTCATAGACTCTTGTACTCTTTGTGATAGTTTAAGTTGCACTGACTAGACTAACATTAACAGTTGAGGGGTCCACTTATTCCTCTTATAAGATTAGGCTGTTAGTCTCAAGACTGGTTTGCTTTGCTTGCAGGTCTGGTAGGTTTTATAATATTGCTTGAAGTCCATTTAGTTCTTTCCTCTTCTAGCCTACTGTATTGCCAGAGTGAAGTATTTTTGTCATTCTTTCTGCATGTCTCTGGGAGGACCTGTGACATACTTTGCTTTAATTTTCAAGTAAAAGTAATCTACTGTTTATAACTTGATTTATCAACAGAGGCTATTTATTGAACTTCTCTCTCGCAGATAATTCTGCAACTATGGCCGTTTCCCATTTGCTCCAGCAGTGCATCCTAAAGGTACAATTTTAGTCTGTTATGTTGACAGTGTTTCACGCTTTTGCATTGTGATTGTCATGGGTATAATCTCAAGTGAGACTCTCCTTTATATCCATGGTTGATAAGAGACTTTATTCCTAAAGAGAAAACCTTCAGTGGCAAAGCTTGGGACTCTTGTCTTAAAGGTAATGAAGATTTAACTCCTAATATCAGATTCAAAAACTGTCATCTTAACAATTGGTCTGGATTAGCAGTTCCTTCCTCATTAGCCTACCCTCCCTATGTCCCCTTACCTTGTCCTGGTAGGCCCTGGAATTTCTGTCTGATAAGGTTGGAGTTGCATCACTGTTTCCTTTTCATGCACAACTTTAGCACAGACATGGAAATTTGGAGAGTGGTTCTTGGTTGCACAGTGTGGGGACGTTTTAGATGCTGATGAAGTCTTGCTGACCGTAGTCCTTAAAGTGGTGGTGGAATTTGCTAGTCCAGATCAGTCATTACATTATTTTATTTACTGTTTCAGCAGTTTCATTGACAAGTTAATGGTTCTTTAGACATTCAGCAGTAGCTATGAAGCTGTTGTACAGTTGCTACAGCTACCTTTCCTTAGATGTTTTTGAGTACACTTACTTGGATACTCCCTTGCTTATTTATCTGCTACTCAGATGTAAAGGCAAGATTGTAAATGTGGGCTGCTTTACTTTTGCTGATGTCCTTCAAGGATGCATCTGCAGTCCTAACATATGGGTTGTCTTGCCTCAGTCAGCCCTTCGGTCGGCCGGATTCCAAAGTCTGGGTCTGGCCTCGGCTGATGTCGCACTTCACCCGACGTCATAGCTGCTGTTTATTGGGTATAAAGGCATCAGCCGACGCCATTTTCCTCAGTCTTTCTTGCCGCGCGGTGCCCGAAGCAGAAGCTGTTCGCAAGTGCCGGTCGGTCAGATCCAGAGATTCCTACTACCGAAGACGTCTAAAAAGCTAAGTACCCCGTTGGGGACTCTTTCTTGCCTCAGCCGATGTCAGACAAAGTAAATAATTGTTTAACTTGTGGGAAACAAATACCTCATAAGGATTTCCACTCTTACTGCCTTCCTTGCTTAGGCCCAGACCACGACGTATCAGCTTGTCTAGCCTGTGCTTCCTTCAACCGACGGACACTTAGACATCGGTCGGAGTTCGCAGAGGAGTTTTTTGGTCCCGCTTTTGCATACAAAATGCCGTCTGAGACTTTGACTACTCAATTAGCTAAAAAGTGCAAGGAAAAGGACCGGCATTCGCGGCCCGCGGTTTCGGCTGAAACCACGGTTAAGCCAACCGCGAATGTCTCTGTTTCGGCTGAAACCGAGCCCCCGGTTCTTCCTTCGGCCGAAAGCATGCCTCCGATAGCCGAGGCCTCACAGAGCCTGGCTGAATCTGCTCCTGAATTTACTGCTACAGAAGCAGGCACCCAGGATTTGTCAGACACTATTCCTTTAGACAAATCTACCCCTGCACGTGGGGCTGCTAGACCCCCTGCTTCCATGTCTATCAAGGCTTTTGCCAGGGCTAAAGCAGCTAAATCTTCTAAGGCCTTGCCTGCCAAAACTCCTTCACATAGGCCTACCTCTAGTTCCCAAATACTCAAGCCTGGCTGAGGATCTCATTTCTATGATCAGAGGATCCCAACCTCACCCAGACAGGGCCTCTCAGCCCCCTCCAGACAAGAGGCCTAGGACTGAACCCCCAGAACCTGTCTCTACAGATTATTCCTCGGATGACTCAGACATGTCAGACCCTCATGAAGGCCCATATTCTCCTTATGAGGATTCTGATGCAGAAGATTCCATTCCTTCTGCTTCTCCTCATGAAGAATTTTCCTTTGGGGAAACCTTGCATGCTATGAGGGAACACTTCCAATGGCAGGGCCAGGATTTTTCAGATTCAAGGAAAAAGGATAAGGACCTTTTTACACTTACCACAGCATAGGCCTTTAGCCATTCCGCCAGTATTAACAGTTGTTGATGATGCATATAATGATGCCTGTACTGCTCCTGATTCTCTTCCTCCGGCTCCTGCCAAGCCAGACAGATATTACAGGGTCCCGGACACACACTACCATTTGTATAAGGCTCCTGTTGCAGACCCAGATACCATTTCACAGGGCCCTAAAGGTGTGGCAGCTGCCTCTGCCAAAAACCCTCTTCCCTCTGAAAGGGAATCTAGAGCATTAGAGAGATGGGGTAAAAAGGTTTATACTTCTGCTACTCTTTCGGCCAGGGCCTTGAACTGTCAATTTCACATGATTCGGTACCAGGAATTTTTGTTAGACCAGCTAAATAAAAAACGGTCTTCTCCTGAACCTTTAGACCACAAGTCCCTTCAGGATTTGGTACATAACTCTCAGCAGGTCAGTAACCATTTCTTAAAATGTGGCTATGATGCACTGGAAGCTTCCTTTAGATCAGCTATGACTGGAACAGTGATTCGAAGGCATGCCTGGTTAAAAGAACAATCCTTACCAGACCATGTTAAGTCAAAACTCCTAGATGCTCCCATGGAGAAACAAAGTTTGTTTGGCTCCCCTGCACAGGAGGTTCTAAAGAAGGTGGAAGAAAAAGCAAAATCTTTCCAAACAGTCAAGGATTTCTTACAGGTCCAACCTCCGAGGTTTAGCAGAAATTGGCCTTCGAAGAATTGGTCCTTTCCAGACAACTCCAGAGCGCAGAGAGGCAGAAATAGACGCCCAAGAGGCAGAGGTCAATCTAGGGGTGCCTACAGGGGACGTCAGTGGCAACCTACCAACCAGAGAAGTACTGCCACAGAATCAACTACAACCACTTCCACAGGGCAGACACAATGACTTGGCTCTAGTTCCGCCTACCAGGGAACAACTGGAAGCACCCTTGGGCGGAAAACTAGCCTTATTCTCCGACAACTGGCATTACATTACAGGAGACAGATGGACTTTACAAACAATAGACAAGGGCTACAGGTTTCACTTCCACACACTACCAAAAAAGAGAGGAATGCCAAACCTACCACCAAGCCAAAAAACAGACGCTCTAAGACAAATCAACAACTTACTAAGGATGAGAGCTATAGAAGAGGATGCCACCTATGGAACAAGGCCAAGGATTTTACTCCAGGCTTTTCCTGGTACCAAGAAAAGAAAATCAATGGAGACCTATTCTAGACTTGTCCGCACTGAACACATACCTCATTGTTCCAAAATTCAAAATGCTGACCCTCCAGCAGCTTCTTCCCATGCTGGGCAAGGAGTCTTGGCTGGTGACTCTAGATCTCAAGGAGGCATACCTGCACATCCCTATATGACCAGATTGCAGAAGACACCTCAGATTTCTTGCAGGATCAGAGCATTATCAATTCTCAGCATTGCCTTTGGCTTATCTACTGCCCAGAGTATTCACGAAATGCCTGGCATCAGTAATTGCTCATTGCAGACTTCAGGGAATTCAAATTTACCCATACCTGGACGACTGCCTAATACAAGCGGACAACAAGGCAAAATTAACAAAAGATCTGGAAAATGTCATACAACTGTTGCAAGCCTTGGGATACACAGTCAACATGCAAAAGTCAAGACTAGTACCATCCCAAAGGATAACATTCTTGGGTGCAGAACTAGATACATCAACTCAGATGGCTTTTCTCACAGAAGAAAACAAAAGCAACTACCAGTCTACTTCATGACATTAACAACACAAACTCAGCTTACTGCAAGGAAAGTCCTGCAAGCCCTGGGCTACATGGCATCCTGCATAATATTGGTTCCGCATGCCAGGCTGCATATGAGAAAGCTACAATGGTACCTAAGGAATGTATGGTCTCAACACAAGCACAGTCTAGAAGCCCAGATTCCAATAATTCCATGCCTGAAACAAGAATTCCTGTGGTGGGCTCAGGCCTGTCAGTTGAACAGAGGCTTGCCTTTCCACAAACCTCATCCAAGCCAGACCATCACCACGGACGCCTCAGACCTAGGGTGGGGGGCACACATGGTGGACAAGTGTATACAAGGCCTATGGACCCAAGACCAGCTGAATCTACACACAAATCTAAAGGAGATGCTGGCAGTGAAACATGCGATCCAGGCATTCAGACCACTCCTTCAACAGGGTCATCTGCTGATGAGGACGGACAATACCACAGTCATGTGGTACATCAACAAACAGGGAGGTACACATTCATATCCTCTATGCCGGATGGCAATGGACCTATGGAATGTGGCCCTGAATCTCAACATTCAACTTCAGGCCAGATTTGTACCAGGAAAAGAAAATTCTCTAGCAGACACCTTAAGCAGAACTACCACGGATGCTCACGAATGGATGCTGCATCCAGATATCTTCAAAGCCATAACAAATAAATGGGGACTACCACAGATAGACCTATTTGCCTCCCCACACAATCACCAATTGAAGAAATTCTGCACAAGAGCATACCACCCACTTGCTTGGAGGGTGGACTCCCTTTCCTTCAGCTGGAAAAACCTGACAGCATATGCATTTCCACTTCTTCCCTTGATGTACAAAGTTCTACTGAAGATCAGAGAGGATCAGCCAAGGGTAATTCTGATAGCTCCAGACTGGCCCAGACAACATTGGTACCCGCTACTGAGAAGCATGTCACGGACACACGCATGGCCTCTACCTCTATGTCCCTTACTACTAACACAGGACAACTACAAGATCCTACATCCAAATTTGAAAACACTGCAGCTAGCTGCTTGGAATATTGCATAAAACAAAATAACTCCGGTTTATCTCAGAGGGTTAAGGACATTATCCTGGAGGCACGCAGACCCTCCACAAGGAAGACTTATTCAGCCAAGTGGAAAAGATACCTCATTTGGAGTGCAGCAAAGGGAGAAAATGTCTCATTGGCAAACATAGCACACATCCTGGAATATTTAGCAGTGCTGTTCCACAGTGGCCTGTCTTACTCCTCCATTAAGATTCATGCATCAGCAATTTCAGCAGAATACAACATGGATCCTCCTGTCTTCTCTCATCCTCTACTTAGGCAGTTCTTGAGAGGAATCAAAAATGTAAAACCTCCAAGGAAACCACCTTTACCTACATGGGATCTCAACTTCGTGCTGGAAAAGTTAACACTTCCCCCTTTTGAACCAGCAGCAACAGCAGAATTACAATTCTTGTCTTGGAATACTGCCTTCCTGCTAGCAATTACTTCAGCAAGAAGGGTATCTGAGTTACAGGCATTAATGGCAGTACAACCCTTCCTTATCTTCCATCAGGACAGAGTCTCTCTGAGAACTAACCCTACCTTTATGCCAAAAGTGGTCTCCAGAGTATCATTGAACCAATCGATTCATTTACCTACATTCTTCCCCAACCCACAGAACAGGGGGGAAAGACTGCTACATATCTTGGATGTGCACAGACAATTACGCTACTATCTGGACAGAACTAAGACCAGCAGAAAAACTGACCAGCTTCTGGTAGCATATGCAACAGGAATGCAAGGAAAAGCAATTTCAAAACAGACAATCTCAAAATGGATAGGAAATTGCATTCGATTTTGCTACTCTTTTCATGGAAAGACAACAACTGATAATATCAGACCTCATTCCACAAGAGCTACAGCCACCACTAAAGCTTTCCTATGAGGAGTGGCTACCAAAGACATTTTAGAAGCTGCTACTTGGAGCTCCGTGCATACATTTGCCAAGCATTATAATCTTCCCTTATACTCTAGATCCCGAGCAGGTTTTGCAACTGCTGTTTTGCAAGGGATCTTAACTACACCATCTTTATCTTAGTGTCTCCTCCCCCAGTTTGGCTATGGTATTCTACCCATATGTTAGGACTGCAGATGCATCCTTGAAGGACATAGTACAGTTTTGTACCTACCATAAATGTAGATGTCCGATAGGTATGCATCTGCAGTCAGGATTACCCACCCTCCTTCCCCTCTGTGGCATTCCTAGGGTATTTACCCCTCTTTTAGCTAGCTGGGGGAATCTATTGTGGTGTATTTGTATATATGTATATATATATATATATATATATATATATATATATATATATATTGTTTGCTCTCTACTGTTTGGAATTATTTGCATTTATCCAAATTTAGCCTTCCTAGAGGGCACCTGGCATCTGGGGCAAGAAACACTGAGGAAAATGGCGTCGGCTGATGCCTTTATACCCAATAAACAGCAGCTATGACGTCGGGTGGTGTGTGACATCAGCCGAGGCCAGACCCAGACTTTGGAATCAGGCCGACCGAAGGGCTGCCTGAGACAGGACAACCCATATGTTAGGACTGCAGATGCATACCTATCGGACATCTACATTTATGGTAGGTACAAAACTGTACTTTCCTTTTAAAGTACTAATAAACCACTTTTTTATTCTGAAGCTGTTCCAAATGTGGATTGCATGTAGTATCCTTTAATTTGTATTGCAGCAATTTTAATTACTTTTTATTTTGTTTGGCCTTTCTTGTCTATTTGACTACAAGTCCCCTCTTGGCAAATGAGCCCATATGTTCCTTTACGGGAGTGAGGACTGACCAGGAGGATTCAACACTCCATTGGGGGGGGGGGTCTCTTCCGCATTCTTTAAGCCCTAACTCCAGCACATGCTCATTTGAGTGCAAGAGGCTGGTATGAGTTAGGATTTTGTGCTGTATTTCGTGCTTCCATGAGATGTAATCAGTTGCCTCCCATGAGCAAGCCACTTCTGTGATTCCAGGTTCTGCTGGATATTCAACAGTGGTGCGAGTGCTCATGAGCACTTACCCTACCTTAAAGAAGGGCCAGTAGGCTTAAGCCTCATTGTTAATATCTTCTCCAGCTCCAGATATTTAAAATAGAATAGCCTGTGTCATAGTCTGTGCTCATCTATACTAGCTAATTTTTTCCCCAGCTAAATGATTACTTATTACTCTACTGTAAAAATAGCATCACGTTCCAAGAAATGTAAGTAGCATAAAAGTTGATTTTTTTCATTTGACTAGTAAGATATATTTTCTTGGACTGGAAATGATAACCAGGGTCATGTATGATCTCTCTGCAGGAGATTTCTCCACTTCTGTCATTGGAAGCCATGGCATTTGTGACTGAAGAAAGAAAGGGTGGTCAGGAGTCAACATTTCCAAACACCTGCATCTTTGATCTTTTTGGAGGTGTAGATGTAAGTTTGCTTCTCTTATTTTTGTGACTTGTAATTGTCTGACCACATAGTTCTGTAAGAAATGTCATTCTAACTATTGAACAAATTGTAACTAGTTGCATTTTCGTTTTCTGAGATTTTGTTACAGGTGAGAGACAATATGGTCACTGGCCGGCAGAACTGATGTCTGGAAAAGTTAAAGTAGTGCAGTAGAGAAGTGCATTGATTTAAGTGCTGAATTGAATTGTGTGCGAGTGGGTTTGGAGGTAACATTGTTGATGGATCGTTTTAAGCCCTTAACTCTAAACTGTTGCCTACAGTTTACTGAAAGGAAATCGATGTCTGGCATATAAGGAAGGCATCTTCAGATCCAACTCTGATGGATCTTTTGTACATCTGCAAAACAAGTCATCTGAACCAGAAGATGCAAGGATTCAAAGTTTTCTTGTAAAATAAGTAGGACATGTTGTCAAGACAGTTGTCTCTGAGGATTCCCCATGATCTGCAACAGGCTCTCCATGCATGTGAAGCAGAGTCTGTTCCTAACCCTATTTAAGAGCAACCTTGGCTGGTGGATGATGAAGCTGAAATTCTTTCTGGGTTTGGTCCCCCCATATCTCTGATAGATGCAGTTGAAAACCACACCTAAACTAACATACTCTGCCCCCCATAGCCTTTAGAAACTTCCTAACTAACATACCATCACCTAATAAATGCAAGTGATACATAGAAACACAAATGGGTTGGGTTGCATGGCTAGGCTTATAAAGGCCCTGATGGTCATTAGCCTGGTATTTATGAACCTATGATGCCGATGCTTGATTTCATTTTTAACACCTTTATAAAATTAACACTTAAGACGTAGGCAAACAGAAAAGAAAACAAACCATGTTAACATTTTTCCATTTGCATACATTATATACCAAATGTCTTCTCTGTTTGTAATTCAGTCCAACAGTACATAAATTGCTGAATTTTTGCCTTCCCGTAAACCTCACCCCTCCTTCTGAGCATTATTCTGCATGTATTCCCACAATTTCCATTTATTTTTATGTAATTTGTTCCTTCCCTTTTCTAACGATCCCTTTTGCAGTTCTTTTATAATGTTCAGTGCATTTGATGTCAATTTTCATTCTGTCCTCAACTGTTGGGTTCAGATCTGATCCTGTGATCTGACTTGGCCATTGCTTTAGTTCATAGCCACCAAAAAGCTCTTGAGCTCTTCCCTTACCCACAGTGGACCCACCCTTAACATACCTCAGATCTCATTTGCTGTGTCACAAATAAGACGTGGTCCCATTTCAACTCTCGAGTTGTTCAAGGAAAGTTTCTTTAAATTTACTTAATAAATCTTGTATATTTAGATATTTCCTCTCTCTCTTCTACACAAAGCTGTAATCTTTACCATACATGGTATTCACCTCCCTTTTCCTTTTTCTGTAATCTACACATTTTGTGTAATCTTAATACCATTCCATACTCTTTCATACATAAAAAAAAAGTTTTCTCTCTTCTGTAATTTTTTTGCTGTTAGTCGGAATGTCAGAAAAAGGCTCTTCAGGGTTCAAAAAACGTGAAAAGTGTGTGCACAAGTTGCATTTATTGGATCTGCATTCCCTATTTGTATACTGTTTAGGCCCAGATCATCTAAAGGTTGAATGTAGCATATGCCAAAAGTTCAAACCATGAGCTCTTGTTGATAGTAAGAATAAACTTGTACTTAAAAAGGGTTGCTTCCAACACCTTTTTTCTGAGGTGATTACTGGAGCTCAACCTTCCAAATCTAAAACTAAGGAGACTATCTTGAAAATCCTAATGGTTTAGGAGATTTCAACTCCTTCAGACCCTCCCAAGAAAACTCAGAAGTAGGATCTGAAGACTTTCTCAATTTCAGTGCCAGATCCGACAACTTCCTCTTCAGCCTCGAGCACCTTGGATCAGACATCTTTACCCTAGGATTAGTTAGTCTCCCACTGTAGACCCAGTACCTTCTAGAGTTCCATCTCCATTTGTGGAACTGTGACATTCCAAGTCCCAGTTTTTAGCAACCTCTCAATCTTCCAGAAGTCTAACTGAAGTGAATGTGTGAACAGGATAATGAGATTTCTCACGGCACAAATTCAGATGAGAGTTATCCTGGCTCCTACCCCTATGGGTCAGAAAGTCTGTCCTTCTGTCACTCCACCAATTAACTCCTTTTCTGATGCGACCCTTTATTTTAGAGCCCCTGGATCAAAGTCTTTTGGGTATATCTGGTTTGGATCTGAAGATGATTTTATATTTGGATCTGAAGATATCCCGGAGTGCACTGACTCCGATATTCTCGGAGCTTGATGACTGTTGGAGCTGAAATGTTCCTTTCGGATTCAATGTGTTGGAGTCAACTCTGAAGTTTTTGGAACTGTCTCCATCTCTCAGAGCTTCGGCAGTGGACATCTTGGCTCAGACGTTTGCCTTTGGGGCAGAGGGATTCAGTGTGTCAGAAGCCCAGCTTCTCGACTGTTGTCTTCCTTCTTTCTCTCTGGAGCATTCTACCTTTGAGATGGTGAAGAGGGTTTTCTCCACTCTGGCAGAGTGGGCAGATCCTACCCTCTTGGATATTCCTTTTGGATCCCAGATGTCTCTGATCCTTGGGCAGCATCATTCTGCACCACTGGGACAGCCAGCCAAAGTCTCCATACCACCCACCAGGGTTTCACTATCTGTTTCAATACTTCACTGCACCATCCCATTGAGCACGTGCAAGAGGAGACACTTGAATTCGCCTCTGGGTTGGTCACCAAGGATATTTATTTCGATGTAGGAGGGGGGGGGTCTCCACGATTACCACCAGAAGACATCTCATTTGGAGATGGTTCTTGAGATCCCTAAACAGAGAGGAGGTTGGTCTTTTAATAATCCTTCCCCAGAGGAGTCAGCTTGCAAGCCTTTGGGAGCTGGTCCTTAACTCCTGGGTTACTTCGTCCATTGATCTCATTGACTTGATCTGTAGGCAGGCTTGAAGGATCCTGACTCAGTTTAGCCAATCCCCAACAGACCAGATCAGATTCTGGCTTCACATACAGGTAGGTCATTCTGGAGTAAGGAAGATGCTATGGGCATGGTGGTAGCCACCAAGAAGGAACTTGCTGAGCAGAGTACCTCTGTCCATCTCCCTAACAGATGGGACTCTAGGGCATTGGACAGATTTGGGAAGCATGTGTATGCTTCAGTGACCTTTGCCCTTTGGACGCTGAACTGTTTGGCACACTTTGACACTACAAAGGGACTTTATCAAGTAACTTTCAAAATCTCTTTCAGGGACCACTACTGCTGTGGTTTCACAGTTGACTACCTTTTCAATCTATTTCAAATTCATCATTGAAGCTGATCTCTCATGCTGCTGAAGGCAGCTCAAGGGCAGTGGGTTAAGGCATTGCCATCAGGAGGCATGCCTGGATGCACTTGTGTGATTTTGCGGAGCCCTTCAAGTCTTCATTCATCAATGCACCTTTTGATGGCAGTTCGTTGTTTGGCCCAAAAGAGAAGGACACGCTCTCCAGGTGTGAAAAAGATGGAAATACCCTTTCTGCAGTGGGCATACATTTTTCAGCCCCTCAAAGATGCTTTGCTAGAAGTCAATGAGGCGTTTGAAAAATGTGATTCAGGAAGTCCCATGGTCCTTTACAAGGTAGATGCGGAGATAGTTCCCTCAGGGGCAGAGGGGGGAACTCAAATGAACTACAGCGTCCATGTGGCAGATGAGGCCCGAAGAACCAAGGGTCCAGAGATTTTCTCTGATAGACCATAAGAGTGCTTCTGTAAGGAGGACTGATTGTCCCCCTCTTTTTTTCCTGATATTCTGCTGAATATTCATCCTGAAATCTTTTTGTCAAATTCACATGTTAATTTCTTTCCAAGTGTTTTTCCAGTAGTATTGCTATTTGAACTCTGCATTTCTTAATATAGTGCAATACTCCCTCCTTTTTATCTGTACATGTAAGGTCATATACGTTCCAAGATAATATGGATAGCTTAGCCATTTTGTTAAAGCTATTGATCTGATGTTGTTGATCTTCTTTCCATCCATCACTGATGGGTCCGGTTCCGAGCCCTCTGAACCAAGTCGGCCCGTTACCAAAGTTCGCACCAGCCAAAAATGCTCGAGCTAAGCTTCTACCCAGAATGCCCTTCCTGTTCCCTTGGATCTTGTTTGCCGTGTAGTGGTAAAGCTGTTTCAGCCGAGCTCTCAGCTAAGTGTAAACTTTTTTGAAATTTTGTGTGGGAAACTCTCTGATATTTCTTCCTTTAGTGAGCATTAGTCTTTCTAGTGTTATTTACAGTTAGGTTGTCATCCTTTCTTCCTTGCTCTACCCATTGGGAATCTTTCAAGTGCCATTGTTAGTACAGCCCTCTCTCCTTACCCTTGTGGTATCCCTTCAATACCATAGCTGGCATTTCTATTTTCTCTCTAACCTGTTAATGTTTTTCAGTAGGATGTTTCTGTGTTTATTTATATCTATATCTATATGACTGTGGTTTTGAACTGTTTAGACCTACTAAGACAAACTTGTTGCATTTTTGTCTTTGAAGTGTTAGCCTGTTGGGTCTCTGTCAAGATGTCGGATAAGAAAGGTACTTCAGGGTTTAAACATTGTACTTCTTGTAATGGCAAGTTACCTAATAGTGATTTTCACAATGATTGTGTATATTGTTTGGGGGGGTGCCCCATCTTTCGGTGGAACCACCCTGTGGCGTTTGTCAAAGTTTCAGTCAATGCACTGTGAATGAGCGCAAGAATAAACTGATACTGAAAGGGTTACTTAAGTCTCCCTTTTCAGAGGCCATTTCTGTGATGGAGGTCTCAACCCCTCCTACAAAAGACAAAAAGAGGTCCCACTCTGTTCCCTCCTCACCCTCGTTTGATCAGGGTAAGCCTGTGAAATCAAAAGCCCCTCAGAGTTGTCTTCTGAGCCATAAATCTGCCTCTTCGGCTCCATTGTCGGCTTCGAGCACTTTGAAACTTATGATACTGGCACTAGTTTCGGCTCCAATCCTGCCTCTGGCATCCTTAATAGACCTCACCGCACCTACTACAACTTCGGTACCTGTGGCCACTACGGTTGAAGGCACATATTTGATGCTTTCATCTGCTATGATATTGGAACCTCCGGCTTTGGCTCAGAATGCCTCTGCGACACAGAGCAGTTTTCCGACCAAAATGGACTTGACCCCATTAATATCTGTCTCTAAGTTTGACACATCGGTGCTGGCAGTCCTTGTACCACTGACCCGATACTCCCCTTCTGTAGATCTGTTCTTGGGCCAGATGTATAGCCCATTCATTGATCGACCTGACTCCCTGTTTGGAGTATCCATTAGAAGCCTGTCAGAACTCTGTGTGGTTTGTCTTGTGGACCAGCTGTTGGCACCCAGGGGAGATACCCCCACCAACATCCACCTGCCTGCAGGACTTGGGTTGGTTTCTCCATGGATTCCTTCTTACACTCCTCCCTCAACCATTCCGGTTCCGAAGCTTTCTGCTCTGTTGTCCTTTTCGGAACCCACCACCGTGACACCTAAAGTGAACCTCACTCAGGCTCTGGGTTTGCCCCTTTGGTCGTCGGTTCCTATGGAACTGGTTCTTCCTCAATCTCTGGATTGGGGTATGAGCTCCTCTGCTTGCAGCATGGTTCTGTGTGTGTCTTCAGTTCCGAATCAGTGCCGGTAGTCTCGTCTGCACCGATCCTGCTTGAGGCTCCAGCCCCGGGGTCAGGTTCATCGGAGCAGGGTGTGACCCCAGTCCCGAGGTTGTCTTTCTCAGTTTTGGGTGCCATCCCTCTTTGGGCAGACCTGCTTTCCACGCAGTGGAGAGGGCTCTCACTTCTGGAAGCACTCCTTTAATGTAGGAACCCTAGGATGTTCGTCTTTCACTGTTGCAGTCATTACTCTTGGGTTATCCTGCTGGCAGGCTACCCTCAGTCGGCCAGAATTCCAAAGTCTAGGTCTGGCTTCTGTTGCTGTCGCCTCTTCCCTGACGTCAGTGCGCCAGGGGTATAAAAGATGCAGCCGATGCCATTTTTTCAGTCTTTCTTACCATGCGGTGCCCGAAGCAAAAGCAGTTGGCAAGTGCCGGTCGTCCGACTCCAGAGATTTTCGAATCCGAATTTCAGAACCGAAGTCTTCATTAAAGCCAAGTACCCCGTTGGGGAAACTTTTTTCTTGCTCCAGACCGATGTCAGAAAAAGTTAACAAATGTATTTCTTGTGGGAAGCAAATACCTCATAAGGATTTTCACTCTTACTGTATTCCTTGTGTAGGCCCTGATCACAACATTGCTAGCTGTCGGTTTTGTGCTAGATTTAACCAACGCACTATTAAGCGTCTGTTTGATTTTGCATTTGGCCGAAGATTTAATTATATAATGCCGTCGGACCAGCCGACAACCGGAGTTTACAAAAAACGCAAGGACAAGGAGAAGGATAGGCATCCGAGGTCCAAAACCACCTACAAGGCCTCTGCCAGGCCAGTCGCTGGTTCGCCGGTTCTCAGTGAGGCGCTTTCGCAGCCCCTGGCGCCCACTACCTCAGAGCCACAGGCTGCTTTCGACTCCCACCTTGAGCCGACTGGGCCTCTGGATACTCAAAGTATTGGACACTCGGAAGCCATTCCCTCAGATGGGTCCCGAGCCGCTGAGCAGGCATCTGCTTCTGAGGGTGTCTTCAGACCTACACAACTATATATTAAGCCATCTTCAGCTTCAAAGACTAATGCAGCTCTAATGACAAAGAAACAAGTACAGCATTCTCCAACAACTACCATGCCTAAAAAACAGATGCTCAAAATGGCCAAAGACCTAATTACTTTGATCAGGGGCTCCCATCCCCCTCCTGATAAGAGGCCTAGGCAAGAGACAGAGTATGATTCTTCTGATCAGGTTTCTATTTCCTCTGATTCCTCTTCTGAACAGGATTACTCCATGCTTCCCTATGAGGATTCTCAAGCTGAAGAATCCATTCCTTCAGCCTCTCCTGTGGATTATTCTTTTGGGGAAACTCTGCATACCATGAGGGAGCATTTCCACTGGGAGAGCCAAGATTATTCTGAATCTAAGAAAAGGCTCAGAGACTTTCTGCTACTTCCTCAGCACAGACCCCTTGCTATTCCACCTGTTTTAGACATTGTAGATATATTTTCAGAGTCCAGCCTGTCCCCTGACTCTACCCCCTGTACCTGCTAAGCCAGACACATACTACAGGGTTCCGGATTCTCATAAATTCCTATATAAAACCCCACTGCTGACCCAGAAACTATATCTCAGGGTCCCACAGGGGTTAAAGCCTCCACTGCAAAAAACCCTGTCACCTCTGATAGGGATTCTAGGGCTCTGGACAGATGGGAGAAAAAAGTATATACTTCTGCTACCTTGGCTGTAAGGGCTTTAAATTGTCAGTTTCATATGCTTAACTATCAGCAATATTTAATGTCACTGCTTAAACAGAAATTGTTGACAAATACTGAATGTTCAGAGAACAAGGAATTGCAGGATTTATTGCATGCAGCTGAACAAATGGGAAAGCATACTTTGCAATGTGGTTATGATTCACTGGAGGCCTTGTGCAGGGCTGCTGTCACAGGTTCTGTTATTAGAAGGCATGCTTGGTTAAAGGAACAGAATCTGCCTGATCATGTTAAAGCAAAATTATTAGATGCACCATTGCAGCATGATACTTTGTTTGGTACTAAAGCAGAAGAGGTTTTGAAATAAATGGAGGATAAAGCAAAATCCATGCAGACAGTCAAGGATTTCTTACAGGTACAGCCACCCAGGTTTAGCAGGAACTGGCCTTCTAAAATTGGTCCTTTCCAGTGTCAGACAGACCACAAAGAGGCAGATACAGGCGTCCCAGAGGCAGATCTCAGCCCCAAAGCTCATACAGGCCTAAACAGTGGGGGTGCTCCTACCTCCAAAAGCGGAGAAGACAAATCACAACCTTACAGGAAATGGTCCCAATGACTTTCCTCTACCAGATCCAAGCACTTTTCTTTTGGCAGCTCCCTTAGGGGGAAAACTAGCACTTTTTTCATCAAATTGGCAAATGGTTACCCAAGACAAATGGGTTCTGAACATAATGTCCCAAGGCTACAGGTTCCATTTTCGCACTCTACCAAGGTCAAAAGGTATGCCAGACCTGCCACACAATCAATGGGCAGAGGCACAAAAACTAATTACAGCCCTCATGAAAATGAGGGCCATTCAGCAAGTACCACAACAAGAGCAGGGGCAAGGATTTTACTCCAGACTTTTTCTAGTACCCAGGAAGGACTGAACCTGGAGGCCAATACTGGACCTGTCTATACTAAATACGTTTCTGGAAGTTCCAAAATTCAAGATGTTGACTCTACAGCAGCTACTGCCCATGCTGGGCAAGAAGGCTTGGCTCGTAACTTTGTACCTGAGAGAGGCATTACCTGCATGTCCCAATCAGACAGTCTTGCAGAAGATACCACAGATTCATAGCTGGCTCAATGCATTACCAATTCTCTGCACTGCCCTTTGGTTTATCTACTGCGCCCAGGGTCTTCACAAAATGCCTGGCACCAGTAATTGCATTTTCCAGATAGAGGAATTCGGATATATCCCTACTTGGACGACTGCCTAATTTAAGCAGAGAACAAAGACATTCTTCTAAAGCATCTGGCGTTTGTAAAAAGGTTACTTACTGACCTAGGGTACACAGTAAACGAAAAGAAATCAAAACTAGTGCCCTCTCAAGAGATGATATTCCTGGGTGCAAGCTTAAATACAACTGCCCAGATGGCTTATCTCATGCCAGACAAACAAAAGCAACTGACTTCTTACTTCAAGAAATTGGCAACAAAAACCCACTTATCTGCAAGGAAAATCCTGCAAGCCCTGGGTTTCTTGGCATCCTGCATTCTACTAATTCCATATGCCAGACAGCATATGAGGAAACTACAGTGGTAACAAAAAAGTGTTTGGACTCAGCATTGCCACAGCCTGGAGACAGTAATTGCACTCATTCCCTGCCTGCAACAGGAGTTTCGATGGTGGGCAGAAGCCTGTCACCACTACAAGGGTCTGCCATTCAGTTTACCCACAGCCAGGCAGACACTGACAACGGATGCATCAGATTATGCCTGGGGGGCCCATATGGCAGGAAAATGTATTCAGGGTACATGGCCTGCAAACCAGATGCATCTTCACATCAATCAAAAGAGATGCTAGCTGTTCAAAATGCCCTGACAGCTTTCAAGGACCTGCTTCATTCAAGACAACTACTGATAAAGACAGACAATACTACGGTCATGTGGTACATAAGCAGGGAGGTACACATTCCTTCCCTCTCTGCAGACAAGCAATGACCTTATGGGACACAGCATTGGCTTTTTAAACTCACCTGCAAGCACAATTCCTGCCAGGAAAAACAAATACTCTGGCAGACGAACTAAGCAGAAACCTCATGTGTCCCCACAAATGGAAACTGGATCCACAAGTCTTCAGCATGATAATAAGGAAATGGGGATGCCCAGACATAGATCTATTTGCCTCCCCTCACAACTGCCAATTGCAGAGATTTTGCACAAGGATTTATCACAAGCAAGCATGGAAAATGGACGCCCTGTCCTTCAGCTGGAAAAATCTAACAGTATATGCCTTTCCTCCACTGCCTCTCCTTCCCAGGGTCCTCCTAAAGGTCAGACAAGAGAAGCCAAAAATGATACTGATTGCTCCAGATTTGCCACTCCAGCACTGGTACCCAGTCCTAAAGAGCTTATCTCAAGGTCCAGCATGGATATTGCCTCAGACTTCTCACTTGCTGACCCAACAAAGCAATCGGATCCTGCAGACCCAACTTAAGGACCTTAAATGTGGCAGCATGGCGGATAATGTAACCATTCAGAACACTCCTCTTTCAAAAGCTGTTACCAGAAAGTCTTATGCAGAAAAATGGAAGAGATTCTGTGCTTGGAACCGGGAACAAGGCATTCACATGTGTGTACCAAATATCCCTCAGATTTTACAATACCTAACTGAGATGCTGAACAAAGGTCTTTCTTTTCTCATCAATTAAGATTCATGCCTCTGCCATTTCAGCCCATTACAATACGGAACCACCTATCCTTTCTCATCCTTTAATAAGGCAGTACCTCAGAGGGGCCAAAAACATTAGGCCTCCAAGGAGAGCACCAATTCCAGACTGGGACCTAAATTATGTTTTGGAAAAACTCACACTGCCTCCTTTCGAGCCAGCTTCAACAGCAGATATAAAATTTTTTATCCTGGAAAACAGCTCTACTCCTACCAATAACCTCTGGAAGGCGAGTCTCCGAGTTACAAGCACTCATGGCTGTGGAACCTTTTATCATTTTTCATCCAGACAGGGTTTCTCTGAGGACAAACCCTACATTCATGCCTAAGGTGGTATCCAGTGTGGCCCTCAACCAAACCATTCACTTGCCTACCTTTTTTCCAAATCCACAGAACAAGTCTGAGAAAAGTCTGCATTCTTTGGACATACACAGGCATCTACACTTTTACTTGGACAGAACTAAAGCTTTCAGAAAGACTGAGCAACTTTGTGTCATATGCTGCTGGATGACAAGGAAAGGCTATCTCAAAACAGACTATTTCTAAATGGATAGGCCATTGCATCCGTTTCTGCTATTTTCAGTGTGGCAAATCAGTGCCTTAGGGCATTAGGCCTCATTCCACCAGAGCAGCAGACACTTCAGCAGCCTTCCTCAGAGGAGTACCAACCAAAGATATCTTAGAGGCTGCAACTTGGAGTTCAGTGCGCACTTTCACAAAGCACTACCACTTACCTCTTTACTCTAAGTCCAGAGCAGGTTTTGCCACTGCAGTTCTGCAGGGCCTCATAGCCACTCCTAATCCTGTTTAGCCCAGCCACCCATCCTTAGCTTTGGGATTCAACCCAAGAGTAATGACTGCAACAGTGAAACATGATGAACATAGTACAGTTGTGTACCTACCATAAATGTAGATGTTCGAGTGTATTCACTGTTGCAGTCCAGGTTACCCTCCCCCTTTTCTTTGCTGGGACTTATCTGCACTTCTCTATCCTATACAACCTATTTGGTGTATTTGCTTGTAGATAAAGGAAATGTTATTTTTGTGTATGCATTTTTATTGGCATATTTTTTCAGCCTACCAAATTGGGGGCACATGACATCTGGGGCAAGAAAAACTGAAGAAAATGGCGTCTGCTGCTTCTTTTATACCCCTCGCGCACTGACGTTAGGGAAGAGGCGACAGCAACAGACGCCGGACCTAGACTTTGGAATTCTGGCTGACTGAGGGTAGCCTGCCAGCAGGGTAACCCAAGAGTAATGACTGCAACAGTGAATACACTCGAACATCTACATTTATGATAGGTACACAACTATACTTTTCGCTCCCTGAGCTTACAGCTGCCACAGACCACCTCTCCGGGGCACAGGGCAATGAAGCCGCAGGGCACCCCTGTTTCAGGGTACCTGCTCTTCTGAGTCCTCCTCAGAGACCCCTACTTAGGAGCCCCTTCAAAAGAGAACATGCAAGAGGAAATGACTCGCCCAAGGAGTCCCTAACGGAAGACACTGATTACGATGATGGTGAAGGGTCCCCACAGTCACCTCCTTGAAATGCTGAAACAGGTGACTGGAAGTCTTCCAACCCTCCTTCTGAGGAGTCCATGGTCTACCTCTTGGGTGACCCCCACCTGCTGACAAGCTCATCCAGCTTGTTGGGCATCATGCTTGTAAGAACCCTGATTCCATTGAGGCAATCCCTCGGAGACGAGACAAAATTCTTTTCCCTCCTGAGGAGAACCCGCATTGGTTCAAGTGGGCTACCAGTCAATGCTATGGTGGTGGCGGCGGCCATAAAAAAAAGACTTGGCTGAGGTGAGTCCCGCTGTTCACCCACCCAACAGAGGGGTCCTGAGTGGTGGACAGACTTGGAAAGCGAGTTTTTGCATCAGTGACCATTCTCATACGGTTTCTGAACTATTTGGCATATTTTACGAAGCCCCAGTAGGACTTGATCTCAGAACTCTCTGGACACTCGCAGGACAGGTGTCTGACAAGGTAAGGGAAAAACGTTGCATCACAGCTCGTAACCCTGGAATCTATTTCCAACTCGTCCATGAGGTTGCTATCACATGCGACCAAAGGGGCAGTTAGAGCAGTGGGTTCATGCATTATGAGGCGTCATGCCTGGATGCGCATTTCTGACCTCGCAGATGCCTTCAAGTCTTTGTTTTTGAATACTCCCATCGAAGCATCGTACCTTTTTGGGCCTAAGCTAAAGGACACACTAGCCAGATGCGAGCTAGCTGGCAAGACCCTGTCTGCCGTAAGCCTATGGTTTTCCAATCCTCAACGTTCTTTCTCCAGGAATCAGAGTGGGAAAATGTGGTGCAAAAAAATCTTGGGGTCCTTTCCGTGCCACGTGGTGGTGATACCCCCAGGGGCAGAGGGGGCAACAATTCCGGAAGACTCCCCTACAGAGATAGAGGGGATTCTTGTAACCAAGGCTTCAGGGATGACTCCTCTGGACAGCCTTACCAGCACTCTTAAGAGCAGCCCGATTGCTTACCTCTGGAAGCAGTCGGGGATAGTTTCTCTCTGCATCAAGCTGCCTGGCAGTCTATTAACACCAATCGTTCGGTGCAAAGTATAATCACCAGAGGTTACACCATTCCCCTTTGTCAACCAAAGCTTCCAAAAAAGCTTCCCGATGTTCCACCCAGTTAAAGGGAAGCAGCAGCTTCAGAGATAATAAAGCTGTCTCAAAAAAAGTCATCCGTCCCACCAGATCAATGCAGATCCGGATTCTACTCAAGATTCTTTTTGGTACCAAAAAAGACAGGGGACTGGAGACGCATTCTAGATCTTAGCAGCTTGAACAAGTCCGTCTCCCAAGCCAAATTCCAGATGGTCACGGTTCGGTCCATTCCCCCTGTTTTAAGGAAAGGTGATTGGATGTGCTCGATAGATCTCCAGGATGCATATTACCACATCAAAATGGACAAACGCTCCAGGAGTCTGTTTTGCTTCCGGCTAAGGGCCAGTTCAGTCTCTCTACAGCCCCCAGAGTATTCACAAAGTGCATGGCAGTGGTCACAGCTCATTTGAGACTACAAGGATTCCGGGTGTTGCCATATTTGGATGACTGGCTCCTCACCGCCCCCACTGAGTGTCTTCTGGTAACAGCCCTAAATTATACACACTCTCTGACAAAAACTTTGGTAATAACAATACATTGGGAGAAGTCCAACCTTACTCCTACGCAACAGATGGAATACATCAGAGCAGTTTTCAATACCCGGTCCTGTCTAGTGTCACTTGTAGTCCACAGTCTTCAGCGATTGAGGCTTCAACTCCAGGTGATACTCTGTCAAACAAAATTTCAGCAAGGGAGGTTCTTCAGGCCCTAGGATCCATGGCAGCTTCAATCCCGATAGTGCCACTGGCAAAGCTACACATGCGAGTCTGCAATGGCTGCTTCTTTCTCAGTGATTCCCAAACTACCACCCCCTCAGTTACCAGATTTACATAACCAATTCCTGCAAGCAGGTCCTTCTTTGGTGGATGAGGCCAGATGCAGAACTTTGGAGTCGCCCATTCCAGCCCCCTTAGCCGAGGGCCATGTTGACCACAGATACTTCCCTGATCGGGTGGGGGGAGCCATTTCCAGGGAAGGACAGTCCAAGGCACATGGTCCACATTAGAGGCCAACCTGCATGTCAGCTTTCTAGAACTGAGAAGCGGTGCTGTTAGCTTTGCAGGCATTTCATCCTGTTCTCCCTTCTGGGACAGTTGCAATTCAGACAATATGTCCGTGTTCTGGTATATCAACAAGCAAGGAGGAACCAAGTCCTACACCCTGTGTCGAGAGGCCACGAGAATTTGGCAGTGGGTGATATCTTCCTGCCGCTTTCTGATAGCAACGCACATTCCAGGGATCTCCAACGTAATTGCGGACAAACTGAGCAGATGCATCCTTCTGCCTCACAAGTGGTCCCTCAACCCCGAGGTGGCGACGAAATTCTTCAGCCACTGGGGCTGGCCTTGCTACGATCTTTCCGTCTCACCATCGAACAACAAGTGCAGCAGCTATTTCGCCCGGTTTCCTCCGGAGAGGGCGTCCCCGAAGGAAGCTCTGATCCACAATTGGCCCATAGGACTTCTTTACGATTATCCTCCCATCCCACAATTCCTAAAGAAAGCTCTTTGGTTGAGATGCAAGGTGATCCTCTTAGCCCTGTACTGGCCTCGACAAGTTTGGTTCCCCTTCCTTCGGCCTTATCTACTATGCCCGCTGTGGATTCTGGTCCTCTTCCAGATTTGATTACTCACCCACAAGGGTTGAGCCACCTGAATCTGTCCAGTCTCAAGCTAACAGCTTGCTTTCTCCACTTCCATTAGTTGCCAGGCAAGATAATCTCACCTCACCAGTTCGGGACATCATTCTAGCCTCTCATAAGCCATCCACCAGAAAACAATATCAGGATAAATGGAAAAGGTTCTTCACCTGGTCAGAGGTTGGACCTGTATTCAGCTGCGGTAACTGCAGTGCTGCAATACCAAAGTTCTTTGATGATGGAGCCTCTGTCTCTACCATACGAGTACATCTGGCAGTGATTTCTAATTTCCACAGTGGTCTAGATGGCACCCCTCTCTTCTTGCGTCTGTGTAAAGCATTTTTCAAGGGAACTTCTCGCATCATGTAACCAACCAGGAAGTAGCACGGCTGGGAACAGATACACAACGGATACAATGCACACAAAAGCAGTTGCCATGAGTTCAGCTGCTAGTCAACATTTAAATGTGAATGCAGATAATGATGTTGAAACAAAATCTACTTCCAATATTCCAGCTGTCCCTGTAGACGATACGAACAAGTCCATTCACCCTAAAGTAATACCAGCTTCTGGCAAAACATTTGTGAACACCAACGCCAAAGGCAACAGCGTTTTTTTTTAGAAACAGGCTTTACATTAACCCTCTTCCCATAACAGATCTCTGAGCCTAGTAATGAAAGGCAAGCTCCAACGCAACAACAGTACCGAGCGACATCCCCAGACTGTAAAAAGGTGCAGTTTTTAACATTTCCTCTTTTGAATTAACTAAAGAACATATTCAGTTACTCAACAAAGGTCTATCGTTTATACCAGCCAAAGGAGCAGACTATGCTGACATGCTCAAAGACTTAAGGTTACTAGGCAGAAACCCAAGACTAAAATGTATGTTTAATAATAACATTTATGAAGTTTCTAATTTTAAGAGAACTAATACTTTTGTTCCTATCATGCACCCTATTGTACAAACTTTTATTAATGTTTGTGAAACTGAATTTAGAACATTGTTTGAAGAGGGAACTCAAGTCACCTTTTGCAATATGACAAGACTTTGATGTTTTAGATTAACTTAAAAATATGCATACGATTGATATAAAATCTGCAGACAAGGGTGGTGGGGTTGTCATTCTTGATAAAGATTTATATTTATCACAAATGAAAGTATTGTTGCAAGATGTTAATACTTATCAATGCATTTCTAAACCAACTGTTAATGGCATAATAGAAAGTGTCTTTTTAAATCTTTGACCTACTCATGACAGGTTTAATTAATGCAAATCTTTTTAAATATTTTAATACAAATAACCCCATAGTTCCCAAAGTTTATGGTCTACCTAAGATGCACAAAAATAAGTCCCTTCCACCTATGAGACCTATTGTATCAGGTGGAGGATGGTGTACTGAATCATTATCAGTCTATGTAGAAAATACCTTACATACACTTCTAGACAACTGTCATACCATTTTAAAAGACACCAAAACTTTTTTAGAAAGATTATACAATAGACTATCTACTTGACAGTAACTATATGTTTGTCACTTTAGATATAGAATCCCTTTTTACTTCTATCCCTAATGAGTGGGGTATTGAAATGATTAGATCTTTTCTTACCATGAACAGATGTTTTGAAGATGACCAAGTCACACTTGTCTGTGCTTTACTAGAGATAATAATAGAAAACAATGTTTTTATTTTTGAAAATGACTTTTATCTTCAGAAGACTGACGTAGCAATGGGCACTGCTTGTGCAAACAGCTACGCCAATCTAACGCCAACACATTGGGAACAATCTACCTTTTTATCTGACATAAATGCCCTATGCGGACATGTCCTTTGGTATGTCCATTTTGTAGACTATATTTTCTTGTTATGAGGAGGTAACACCAACGAACTCCATCAACTAGTTGAGTATATGCATAGCACTACTGAGTTCCTAAAGTTTAGCTATAAATATTCTTATGATGAAATAGAGTTTTTCGATGTGATACTAAGGAAATCAGAACTGGATCAAATATGCAGCAGCATATATAAGAAACAAACCAGGAAAAATGCATTGCTACACAAAAATAGTATGCACCCCAGACACAGACCTTGTAACATGTTGAGGGGACAAGTATACAGGGTGCTTAGACTACACAATAATGACACTGATGCACAAAATGCTTTACAGATAAGTAAACAAGAATTTTTAGAAAGAGGTTACTCTGAACAAGAGATCAGCAAAGTGATAGATCAAGCATGGACACACAGGACAAATGTAGACCCTATTTTAGAAATGTTACTAATGAAGAATTGGAGATTAGAAGACCATCCACTACTACAGACAGGTTTAGAATTGCTTTTCAATACTCCAGTGATATCAATAATTATTGTGAGATCATAAAAAAGAACTGGAATATTTTACAAGAGATACCAGAACTGAAGAATACTATTAATGATGTACCTGCCTTCTCCTTTAGAAACAACAAGTCTCTGAAGCAACATCTTTGCAACAAGAACACCATTAATAGACAGTGTGAATCATTGAGAATAGGCACTTTTGCCTGCAGACACTGTTCTGCCTGCCAGTATATTTATTCAAATACAGTCTATACACATCCTACTAAAAAATTTACTATCAGGATTAATTACTATGCAGACTGTCTAACAACTAACCTAGTGTATTTTGCATATTGTAAGCAATGTCAGGCATATTACATCGGCAAAACTAACAGACTATTAAAAAACAGGATACTGGAACACTGAGATATCAGGAATCAGAAAGAGAACAATGCACTAGCCAGTTGTCCTTCAAGGATGCATCTGCAGTCCTTGCATATGGGTTGTCCTGCCTCAGGCAGCCCTTCGGTCGGCCGGATTCCAAAGTCTGGGTCTGGCGTCGGCTGATGTCGCTCCTTCCCCGGCGTCAGAGCGCCTGGGGTATAAAAGCGTCAGCCAACGCCATCTTCCTCAGTCTTTCTTGCCGCGCAGTGCCCGAAGCAGAAGCAGTTCGCAAGTGCCGGTCGGCCAGCTCCTGTGATTTCAGCTACCGAAGTCTTCAAAAAAGCTAAGTACCCCGTTGGGGACTCTTTCTTGCCTCAGCCGATGTCAGATCAAACGGTTAAAGTTAATAATTGTTTAAATTGTGGGAAACAAATCCCTCATAAGGATTTCCACTCTTACTGCTTACCTTGCCTAGGCCCAGACCACGACGTCTCAGCCTGTACAGCCTGTGCTTCTTTCAATAAACGCACTCTTAGGCGTCGTGCAGAGTTTGCAGAGGAATATTTTGGGCAAATTTACTGTTATAAAATGCCGTCGGAGCTTCCGGCAGCTCATTTACCCAAAAAACGTAAATAGAAGGACTGACACACGCGGTCCGCGGTTTCGGCCGACTCCACGCCCAGGCCTACCACTAGTGTCTCGGTCTCTGCTGAAACCGAATTTCTACCGGTTCCGACCGACACCGCACAGCCGGTACCTTCGGTACCGGAGGCCTCCACTGGGTCGGTCTTAGAATTACCGTCTGAAACCGGTGCTCCGGAGATATCAGACACCATTTCTGTGGATAAAACTACTCCAGCACGTGGGGCAGCCAGGCCTCCTGTATCCATGTCCATTAAGGCTTTTACTCGTGCTAAAGCTGCTAAACAGCCAAAATCTCTCCCTCCCAAGGCTATTCCTCAGGGATCCACTACAGGTTCACAAATTTTGAGCTTAGCTGAGGACCTTATCTCCTTAATCAGGGGCTCTCAGCCACACCCAGACAGGGGCTCTCAACCACCTCCAGGCAAAAGGCCCAGGGTTGAGCAGACAGATCCCCAGTCCTCTGATGAGGCCTCAGATGACTCTGCTCTTTCAGAGTACCAGGAGGAGGCCTTTCCGGCCTACGAGGATTCTGATGCAGAGGAATCTATTCCCTCGGCCTCCCCCCCTGAAGAGTTGTCCTTTGGGGAGACCCTTCACTCCATGAGAGAGCATTTCTAATGGCAAGTCCAGGAATTCTCTGATTCCAGGAAGAGGTTAAGGACTTTTTTGCATTTACCTCAGCATAGACCTTTGGCAATTCCTCCTGTTTTAAATGTTATAGAAGATGTGTACTCAGAGTCTAGTATTTCCCCAGACTCCCTTCCTCCGGCTCCTGTCAAACCCGACAGGTACTACAGCGTCCCAGACACACATCTATTCCTTTACAAGGGCCACTCTGCTGACCCAGAGACCATTTCCCAGGGGCCTAAAGGGGTTGCAACCACCACTACTAAGAACCCACTTCCTTCTGAAAGGGAATCCAGGGCTTTAGAGAGATGGGGTAAAAAAGTGTATACTTCTTCCACTCTTTCTATGAGCATTCCATATGATACAGTATCAAGAATATCTGTTAGATGAATTGCATAAAAAACTAACCTCACCTGAACCCCTAGATCGCAAGGCGCTTCAGGATCTGGTGCATAACTCCCAGCAGGTTAGCAACCATTTCTTACAGTGTGGTTATGATGCATTGGAAGCTTCATGTAGGTCAGCAATAACAGATGCAGTCATACGTAGACATGCTTGGCTGAAGGAACAAACACTGCCAGATCATGTTAAAGCAAAGCTTCTGGATGCACCACTGGAAAAACAAAAATTATTTGGTTCCACGGCTCAAGAGGTCTTAAAGAAATTTGAGGGAAAGGCTAAATCAGTACAGACAGTCAAAGATTTTCTCCAGGTCCAACCACCAAGATTCAGCAGAAATTGGCCTTCTAAGAATTGGTCATTTCCAGACACAGACAGATTTCAAAGAGGCAAAAACAGGCGTGCCAGAGGTAGAGGGCAAGCTAGAGGCTCCTACAGAGGACGTCAATGGCAGCCTCCTAACCAGAGAGGTAGTGCAGGACCTACAACTGCTGCACAAGGACAAACTCAATGACTTGACTTTGACCCCGCCAACCAGGGCTCAATTGGAAGCACCTTTGGGTGGAAAGCTATTGTTATTCTCAGAAAATTGGCACAGTATTACAAGGGACAAATGGACACTGCAAATAATAGACAAAGGATACAGATTCCATTTTCATACATTACCAAAAAGACAAGGCATGCCAAACCTGCCACTGAATCAAAGGGCAGAGGCTTTCAAGCAAATTTCCAACCTACTGCAAATGAAAGCTATAGAAAAGGTTCCTCTCCCAGAACAAGGCCAAGGATTTTATTCCAGACTATTCCTTGTCCCAAGAAAAGAAAAGCAATGGAGGCCTATTCTCGACTTGTCCGCACTGAATACTTATCTCATTGTGCCAAAATTCAAAATGCTGTCCCTACAGCAACTCCTTCCCATGCTGGGCAAGGGGTCCTGGCTGGTAACTCTGGACCTCAAGGAGGCATACCTGCATGTCCTATCAGACAAAGTTGCAGAAGACACCTCAGATTTCTTGCAGGTTCAGAGCATTATCAATTCTCAGCATTGTCCTTTGGCTTATCTACTGCGCCCAGAGTATTCACGAAATGCCTGGCATCAGTAATTGCACACTGCAGACTTCAGGGGATTCAAATATACCCATACCTGGACGACTGCCTTATACAAGCGGACAGCCAACAAACATTGGTAAAACACTTGAGTTATGCCATCCGTCTACTTCAGGCCTTGGGATACACAGTCAACATTCAGAAATCAAGACTTGTTCCATCCCAAAGAATAATTTTTCTGGGTGCAAAACTAGATACAACCACCCAAATGGCTTTTCTCACAGAAGAAAAACAAGAGCAATTACCGGATTATTTCAGGAATCTGACAAAACAAACCAAGCTGACTGCAAGGAAAATCCTGCAGGCCCTGGGTTTCATGGCATCTTGCATTCTTCTGATTCCACAAGCAAGGCTGCATATGAGGAAACTACAATGGTATCTAAGGAGTCTATGGTCTCAACACAGTCACAGCCTAGAAGCTATGATCCCCCTCATTCCATGCCTTCAAAAGGAATTTCTGTGGTGGGCTCAAGCAAGCCAGTCAAACGTGGGTCTGCCTTTCAGCAGACCAAATATCAGCCAAACCATTACCACAGACGCCTCAGACCATGGATGGGGAGCGCACATGGAGGGCAGATGCATTCAAGGACAATGGACACAAAAAGAATTGCGCCTGCACATAAACCAAAAGGAAATGCTGGCAGTGATGCATTCAATCGAGGCCTTCGAACACTTCCTTCATCAAGGCCACCTGCTAATAAAGACAGACAATACCACAGTTATGTGGTACATAAACAAGCAAGGAGGTACCCATTCTTACCCTCTTTGCAGGCTGGCAATGAATCTTTGGGAACTTTCCCTAAAACTCAATATAGAGCTGCAATCCCAGTTTGTACCAGGAAAAGACAATGTACTGGCGGACAGCGTAAGCAGAAATATCATGGATCCACACGAATGGATGCTGCACCCAGATACCTTCCTTCAGATAACACAGTCATGGGGAAGGCCGGACATAGATATTTTTGCCTGCCACCACAACCATCAACTGAAGAAATTCTGCACAAGGACATACCATCCACAAGCATGGAAAGTGGATGCCCTCTCTTTCAGCTGGAATACAATAACAGTATATGCATTCCCACCTCTTCCATTAATGACCAAGGTCTTACTGAAGATCAGGACAGAACAGCCAAAAGTGATTCTGATAGCTCCGGACTGGCCAAGACAACACTGGTACCCACTGTTAAGGAGCATGTCGCACACGAAACCGTGGCCTCTACCACAATGGCCACTTCTTCTGATGTAGCACAATTACAAAACGCTGCACTCCTGCCTAAAAACCTTGCAGCTGACAGCCTGGAAAATACCTTGACTCCTCGCCAGGATAAACTATCCAAGAGAGTGAAGGATATCATCATGGAAGCTCGGCGGCCTTCCACAAGAAAGGCATATTCAGCAAAATGGAAAAGATTTCGCACTTGGAACACCACAAAGGGCCAAGGTCCGACAGTGATGAGCATTCCGCATATCCTGGAATACTTGGCAGAAATGCTCCATAATGGCCTTTCCTACTCTTCCATAAAAATTCATGCTTCAGCAATTTCAGCAGAGTACAACACTGATCCACCTGTTTTTTCTCATCCTCTGCTAAGGCAGTTTCTAAGAGGGATAAAAAACATCAACCCTCCGAGGAAACCACCAGTGCCTACATGGGACCTTAACTTCATGTTGGAAAAATTAACTCTACCTCCCTTTGAACCAGCAGCATCTTCAGAACTACAGTTCCTGTCTTGGAAGACTGCCTTCCTTCTGGCCATAACCTCAGCAAGAAGAGTATCTGAGTTACAGGCCCTCATGGCAGTACAACCATTTCTTATTTTTCATCAGGACAGAGTCTCATTGAGAACCAATCCTTCATTCATGCCAAAGGTGGTATCCAGGGTCTCACTGAACCAAGCTATTCACCTGCCTACCTTCTTTCCAAATCCACAAAACAAAGGAGAGAAGCTTCTGCATACCCTGGACATTCACAGACAGTTGCGCTACTACTTGGACAGAACTAAGACTTACAGAAAAACTGACCAGCTCTTTGTAGCATATGCTGCTGGTTTACAAGGAAAAGCAATTGCCAAACAGACAATTTCAAAATGGATAGGGAATTGCATTCGATTCTGTTACTCTTTTCATGGCAAAACTGTGCCAGCTAACATTAGACCTCATTCCACCAGAGCCACAGCCACCTCCACAGCCTTCTTAAGAGGGGTGGCTACAAAGGACATTTTAGAAGCTGCTACATGGAGCTCCGTGCATACATTTTCCAAGCATTACAACTTACCTTTATATTCCAGATCCAGAGCAGGCTTTGCTACTGCAGTCCTGCAGGGCATTTTAGCTACACCATCCTTTTCTTCGGTCCTACCACCCCCAGCTTAGCTATGGTATTCTACCCATATGTAAGGACTGCAGATGCATCCTTGAAGGACATAGTACAGTTTTGTACCTACCATAAATGTAGATGTCCGATAGGTATGCATCTGCAGTCAGGTTTTCCCTCCCTCCTACCCCTCTGTGGTATTCCTTGGATACTTATCCCTCATTCTAGCTAGCTGGGGTTATCTGTTATGGTGTATTTGTTTTATATTGCTGTGCATGTTTGGATTTTTTGCATCTCTCCAAATTTAGCCTTCCTTAGAGGGCACCTGGCATCTGGGGCAAGAAAAACTGAGGAAGATGGCGTCGGCTGACGCTTTTATACCCCAGGCGCTCTGACGTCGGGGAAGGGGCGACATCAGCCGATGCTGGACCCAGACTTTGGAATCCGGCCGACCGAAGTCCAAAGGGCTGCTTGAGGCAGGACAACCCATATGTAAGGACTGCAGATGCATACCTATCGGACATCTACATTTATGGTAGGTACAAAACTGTACTTTATATCAACAGATCCTTCACATTTTTAGGTTCTTTGTTATTCAAGTTCTAGAGGCTAATTTATGAGGAGGAGACCTTGACAATATCACAGAGGCAGCTGAACAGAAATGGATCCTGTTATTAAATGCTGAAAAACCACCAGGTTTAAATGGCACCTTCTCTGTTAAACCTTTCTTAAAAATGAGACTTCTCAAACATTAGTTTCATTATTTTTTTCCTATACCTTTTTTACATGTTTTTTATTTGTATTTTACACATGTATTTTTATATGTCTGCTTATTACTTAGTACACAGACCCATATTTACATACAGTAGGCTTTTAACAGTTTTTATCTTTCTGGCTTTTAATATATTTTCTTAATGTTAATTTTATGACAGCCAATTCAGTCAACAGTCTGTATATATATAATGGTCTCTTTTCAGTGTTCTTTGTCTGATGAAGCGACAGTTTGTGGTCGTGAAAACGCTTACCTTATTTTTATTTTTTTATTAAAGAGCCTTTGGTTATCCACATTGGTGGTGCTGCGGTAGCGTTGTCGCCCCACAGTTAGACGTTGCCCGTTTGATTCTCAGAGCGTCTTCTGTGTGTCGACATGCATGAATGGGCGTTCCTTCATTGAAGGTTGTGCGTTAGGCCCGACAAGCCAGCACGTGAAAGTCTACTGCCAATCATTAGCTGACCGGCATTCCGCTGTGGCGACCCCTAACCGGGAAAAGCCGAAAGACACAAAATTAAAGAGCCTTTGGTTGTGCAAGTAGACTGCATTTTTTATATACAGTTTTTATATACAACTTCTCACATCAGGCCTCTGTTCAGACAGCCTGTAGAACCATGTAACCTCACTTTATTCCTTCAGTCCTTGACTCAACCCCCCCCCCCTTTTGAACCTGCAGTGAAGTGCGACCTAAGGTTCTTGTCTTGGAAATCAGCCAGATGGGTTTCTGAGTTGCAGGCATTGTGTACCAAAAGGCCCTCTCTGGTCTTCCAGACAAACCCATCCTTCCTTCCCAAAGTTGTTTCTGACTTTTCCGTTAACCAGGCCATTGACCTACCAGTGTTCTTTCCAAATTTTTCCAGTAAAGGAGAGTACTGCCTACACTCTTTAGGTGTGCGCAGGCAGCTGAGATTTTACCTAGACAGGACCAAACCTATGTGTAAATCTGATCAGCTTTTCATTTCCTTTTCTTGGCCTAGAATGGGAAGTTCTGTGTCCAAGGTTACGTTATCTAAATGGCTAAGGGACTGCATACATTTCATCTATTTCCTCACAAAAGAACCTATGCCTAAGGTTAAAGCCCATTCCACAAGATCAATGGCAACATCTATAGCTTTCCACTCCAGAGCTTCGTGGATGACATTTGCGCAGGAGCCACTTGAGCTAAACCTTATACCTTTATCAATCATTACAAATTGGATTTGGTTTCCAGAGGGAGAGCTGCCTTCGGCTCAGTGGTACTCGGGAATGTTCTTCCATAAGGGCTGCTTATGGACCTCAACGTAGCTTTGGATTCTGTCCCATCCGTGATGAATGGAAAAAAGATTAACAACATCGGGTAAAGAACCTATGTCTTAACATAACGTTTCATCTGTGGTGTTGATCATCTTTCATTCATCACATTCCACCCTCCTTCCCCCACCAAAGGCTCCTGGGGGATGCTTTGGGTCCAAGTGGTGTCCTAGGGTATTTGCGCAGAAGTGGCCTCTGCTTTACTTCTCTAGCCCCAGCAAACTCGATCTGAGGTAACAGGGAGAAGGGCATTCTGGGTAGAAGCTTAGCTCGAGAGTTTTTGGCTGGTGCGAGCTTTGGTAATAGGCCAACTCTGTTCCGGGGGCTGTGAACCGGACCCATCAATGATGAATGAAAGATCATCAACAACACAGATGGAACGTTATGGTAAGACGTAACTTCTTTTTTCCAGCTCTTGTACGAGTTTTTTTTTTGAATGTGCATTTCCAGTTTTTGTGTTAACATATACGAACTGTTTGCTGGCTGATCTTTTATACAGTTGTTTCTCATCTCCATTTACATTTTTGTCACATTTTAAAGACTTTTTGTTTTAATTAAAACCTTCAAACAGAAAAAAAAACTGAATACATTTTCAAAACACCCCCGTCCCGAAGTAATTTAGAACAAGCAGAAAAACTATATACATCCTCAAAAAATGTTTAACCCTCCAGATAGCAAAACTGCACCAAACTGACAGCTGCACACAGAGGCATTACGTAACACAGCATTAAGGTTACCCATGCTAAAGTGCATGCTATAGCCCATGTTCCCACTTAGTGATTGTCTGTTCTGTTCTTATCTCTGTTCCCCTCTGAGATGTGAAAATGGCTTGTATGCTTTAAGAAAATGTTAAGTTTTAGTCCTAAGAAAAAGTGAACTGGCTATCTTTAAATTGTACACTGTTTTTGTTAAAAGCATTCAAGTATTAATGCTGCTAGAAGTGGCTTTCATTCCTTTCAATAATTTCAGACTTTATTTTTCACTGAACTGCTTGCTATTGTACGTTTTTAAATTTTGTATTGAGTGCCCCATGGAAGAGTACTGGGAACTGAATCTTTGTAAATTTCACATGGAACAAACAGTACTACAGCTTTCAGTTGCAGACATCTGGACTCCCACTGATCATGTGCTAACGGAAGAAAAAACAAGCTGGTATCTTTGCAGTTGTAAGAAGCGTAACATTTTTCATGGCTTTAATCATTTATTTTTTTACTTTTAGCCTACTTACAAAAGCACTTGTTTAAACATACGTTATGCCTAAAAGGCATTAATTTAGGCCTTGTAAAAATGACAAAGTCTTATTTTTTTAAACAAGAAACATTTTTATTAAATTATTGCATATGACATAAGCAATCATACAGATGTTCATCGTGTTTCACTGCTGCAGTCATTACACTTGGGTTATCCTGCCATCAGGCAGTCCCGTAGTCGGCCAGAGTTCCAAAGTCTTGGTCCGGCGTTGGTTGCTGATGCTTCTTCCCTGACGTCAGTGCGCCAGGGGTATATAAGATGTAGCCGACACCATTTTAAGTCTTTCTAGCCGTGCGGTGCCCGAAGCAAAAGCAGTTCGCAAGTGCCGGTCGGCCGACACCTGAGATTTTCAATTCGATTTTCAGAACCGAAGTCTTCTATAAAACTAAGTACCCCATTGGGGAAACTTTTTCTTGCCTCAGACTGATGTCAGTAAAAGTTAATAATTGTATTTCTTGTGGAAAGCAAATTACCTCATAAGGATTTTCATTCTTACTGTATTCCATGCCTAGGCCCAGACCACGACGTCACTAGTTGTCAGTTTTGTGCTAGATTTAACAAACGCACTATAAAACGTCTGTTTGATTTTGCCTGCCATTACTTTGGCTGAAGGTTTAATTATACCATGCTGTCGGAACAACCGACTACTGGAATACACAAAAAACGCAAAGACAAGGATAAGGACAGGCATCCGAGGCCCAAAACTGACTAAGCCTCTTCTAGGCCAGTCGCCGGTTCTCAGTGAGGCGCTTTCGCAACCCCTGACACCCGCTACCTCAGAGCCACAGGCCGCCTCCGACTCCCACGTGGAGATGTCTAGGCCTCTGGATACTCAAGGTGTTGAGACTACGGAAACTAACCCTTCAGATGAGTCCAGAGCCATTGAGTAGGCATCTGCTTCTGAGGGTGTTTTCAGACCTTCACAGCTTACCATAAAAACTACAGCCAAGTCTAAAACTCCATTAAAGACAAAGAAGCAAGTACAGCATTCACCTGGACAGGCCTCCATGCCTAAAAATCAAATGCTTAAAATGGCCGAAGACTTAATTACTCTGATCAGGGGTTCCCATCCCCCTCCTGATAAAAGGCCTAGGCAGGATACAGACTGATTCCTCTGACCAGGTTTCCATTTCTTCTGATTCCTCTTCGGACCATGGATACTCTTTACCCCCCTATGAGGCCTCAGATGCTGAAGAATCTTTTCCTTCAGCCTCTCCTCCTGAGGATTATTCTTTTGGGGAAACTTTACATACCATGAGGGAGCATTTCCATTGGGAGGGTCAGGATTACTCAGAATCCAAGAAAAGGCTCAGAGACTTTCTCTTATTACCTCAGCACAGACCCCTGGCTATTCCACCAGTGTTAGATATTGTGGATGATGTGTTATCTTAATCAAGTTTAAATCCTGATTCTTTGCCCCATGCACCAGTCAAACCAGACAGATAGTACAGAGTCCCTGACTCTCTCAAATGTCTTTATAAAAACACTGCTGCTGATCCAGAAACTATTTCCCAGGGTCCCAAAGGGGTAAAGGCTTCCACGGCTAAGAATCCAGTTCCCTCTGACAGGGATTCTAGAGCATTAGACAGATAGTGGAAGAAAGTTTACACTTCTGCAACTTTAGCAGTGAGAGCTTTAAATTGCCAGTTCCACATGCTTAAATACCAACAATATTTAAGGTCTCTGTTAACACAGAAAATGACTACAGTTTCAGAACATCCTGACTATAAGGAAATGCAGGAATTATTGCATGCAGCTGAACAAGTGGGAAAACATACTTTGCAATGTAGTTTTGATTCATTAGAGGCTTCTTGTAGAGCTGCAGTTACAGGATCTGTGATTCGAAGGCATGCTTGGTTAAAAGAACAAGCTTTACCTGATCATGTTAAGGCTAAATTATTGGATGCTCCTTTACAGCAGGATATTCTATTTGGTGTTAAGGCAGAAGAGGTATTAAAGAAAATGGAGGATAAGGCAAAATCTATGCAAACAGTAAAGGATTTCTTATAGGTTTAGCCACCTTGATTTAGTAGAAATTGGCCTTCAAAAAATTGGTCCTTTCCAGCCACGACAGTGGGTTGCTACAACCCCAAAAGGAGGTGAAGACCAGTCACAACCTTTCAGGAAACAGTCCCAATGACTTCCTGGTAGGAGAGAAAAATACACTGGCAGACGACTTAAGCAGAAACATGATGGATCCTCACAAGTCGAAATTAAATCCACAAGTATTTCTCAGCATGATAACGCAGAAATGGGGGTGCCCAGACATAGATCTTTTTGCCACCCCAGAGAATTGCCAATTTCAAAAATACCGCACAAGGACTTATCACACACAAGCATGGAAAGTGGATACTCTCTCGTTCAGCTGGAAAAACCTAAAAGTTTATGCCTTCCCACCACTGCCTCTCCTTTCAAAAGTACTCCTAAAAGCCAGACAAGAGAAACCACATATGATCCCGATTGCCCCAGACTGGCCACGCCAGCACTGGTACCCAATCTTTAAGAACTTAGCTCAAGGCGCACCATGGATTTTACCTCAAACTCAGCACCTTCTGACTCAACAAGACAATCAGATCCTGCACAGTCAGCTCAAAACCTTAAACCTGGCTGCATGGCAGATTCATTAGTCAAACAGACAACACCACTCTCTAAAGCTGTTATGGATGTCATTTTGGAGGCCAGGAGGCCTAGCACCAGGAAATCTTATTCAGAAAAGTGGAAGAGATTCTGTGCCTGGAACCAGGCTCAAAGCTTTGACCCTCTTGTCCCAAATATTCCTCAGATACTACAATACTTGACTGAGATGCACAATACTTGACTGAGATGCTGGACAAAGGACTATCCTTTTCATCCATTAATATCCACGCCTCTGCCATCTCTGCTCATTACAACACAGATCTTCCTATTTTCTGTCATCCATTGCTAAAACAATATCGCAGAGGGGCTAAAAACATAAGACCGCCCCGGAGAGCACCAACACCAACTTGGGACCTCAATTTTGTCTTGGAAAAACTAACTTTACCTCCTTTTGAGCCAGCCAATTCAGCAGAAATAAAATATATATCATGGAAAACTGCTCTGCTTCTGGCAATAACCTCAGCAAGAAGAGTCTCAGAGTTACAGGCACTAATGGCAGTGGAACCTTTTATCATTTTTCACCAAGACAGGGTTTCTTTAAGAACAAACCCTTCATTTATGCCTAAGGTGGTGTCCAGTATGGCTCTTGATCAAACTATTAATTTACCAGCTTTTTATCCAAATACCCAGAATAAAGGGGAGAGACTTCCGCATTCCTTGCACATAAACAGACAATTACGTTTCTACTTGGACAGAACAAAAGCTTTCAGAAAAACTGAGCAATTGTTTGTAGCATATGCTGCAGGATCACAGGGAAAGGCTATTTCAAAGCAGACCATTTCTAAGTAGATAGGACACTGTATTCGGTTCTGCTACACACAGCATGGGAAACTTGTACCTACTAACATTAGGCCACATTCCACCAGTGCAACAGCCACTTCAACTGCCTACCTTAGAGGAGTACCTACCAAAGATATCTCGGAGGCTGCAACTTGGAGTTCAGTGCACACCTTTACAAACATTATCACTTGCCTCTTTATTCAAGATCCAGAGCTGGCTTTGCCGCTGCAGGGCCTCATAGCCACCCCAAATCTTCTATAGAACCAACCACCCTAACTCAGTTTTTGGATTCAACCCAAGTGTAATGACTGCAGCAGTGAAACACAAACATAGTACAGTTTTGTACCTACCATAAATGTAGATGTTTGAGTGTCTTCACTGCTGCAGTCCAGGTTACCCACCCGCCACCCCCTCTTTCTTAGCTGGGACTTACCTATACCTTTCAACCCTATTCTACCTATGTGGTGTATTTGCTGATAACTGAAGGTTTTGTTTACCTTTTTTGTATGTTTTATTACCATTGTGTATTGCCTATCTATTTGGGGGCACCTGACATCTGGGGCAAGAAAAACTGAACAAAATTGCGTCTACTGCATCTTGTATACCCCTGGTGCACTGACGTCAGGGAAGAAGCTTCAGCAACCGACGCCGGACCAAGACTTTGGAACTCTGGTCGACTGCAGGACCACCTGACGGCAGGGTAACCCAAGTGTAATGACTGCAGCAATGAAGACACTCTAACAATTACATTTATGGTAAGTACAAAACTGTACTTTATATATAAATGAAAACAAACCATGTGAAGTTGTTCAGTCTCGACGTTCATTCTTATACATGGGATTGGCTCCGAGTTGGCTGCTTTCACAAGCTCGAGGTTTTCGAGTAGCTTGAGGCCAAGTCCCTGTCCCATGATGCTCTCTGCCTCACCTCAGATCTAGTTTGCCGCTGCAACAGATCGGAGGTCGAGAGTGGAGCTCGGGCCAGTATTTCTATTTTGAAATTATTATTATATATTTAGTTTTAGATTTTTTACAAAAAAAATGTTTATTGGCCATTTAGCCTTAGCTTGTTGTTTAGGCACTATCCTTACTCCTTTTCTGATGAATTTTCGTCGTTAGAGCGACTGCTCTTAGGCCTTTCTTTGGCCATGTTTGAATTTAACCCTTTCCTGTTTAAAGTGTTAACTTTGATAATAGCTGTTTGAAGCTTTAGCTGTTTTTTCCTAGTGTGTATGTTGCTAAATTATTCTACTGTTTAGATATTGTTTCTATTTGTCTAGAGTGGTGTTTGTGTCTAGGCAGTTTATATATACATAGGTAGACATAGATATTTACTGTTTTTCACTGAATTGTGGCGGATCATAAAGAAAGAGAGAAACAAAAGTCGGTTCAAGAAATGCCCTAAGTGTGGTCAGAAAATGTCAATTACTGATCTGCATGTCATTTGTGTGTATTGTCTGGGGGCAGTCCATCTTAAGGAGGACTGGTCCATTTGTCATTCTTTTAGCAGTAGGGTCTTGCTGGAAAGCAGGAGAAAATTAGTGGACAGGGGTTTGTTAAAACCTGAATTCCAGGAATCGCTTAAGGCTGACCAGATTTCAAAATCTTCGAAAACTTCTTTGGAGCCGAAGTCTTAGGCTCCGAAACTTGCTGAGAAGGTGCATTCACCAGTTCCACAGTCCTCGGAACCGAACTTGCTTTTCGGAGCCGGTCTCCAAAACATTGAAATCTCCTATTTTACAATCGGTGGCTTCGTCAATCCCTTCGACTCTTTCTTCGAGGAGCTTCTTCGATGTGGACTGAGTGGAGAGGCTCCTCCAGAATCTGGCACTAGACAAATTGTTGTCTGCTTCAGCCCAAACTGTTTCGGAGCCGAAGACCATCTTACCTACTGTGTCTACTCCTTCGAGCCGAGCTAGGCCTTCAGAGCCGAAGACCATTTTACCTACTGTGTCTACTACTCCGAGCTGAGCTAGGCCTTCGGAGCCGGGGGAGGTGGAACTAATGATTGTGGAACCCTCTGAGCCAAGGCCTGTAACAGTGCCATCGGCTCAGTCAACTCGGACTCATACCTCTCAAGTGTACCTCATTACAAGGAATGCACCTCATTTGGGGTCTTAAAAAGTTCATGTTCCTCAACGTTCCACATTGAAAGAGTCTGTCACACATTCAATGTTAGGATTTTATTTATTTTTTTTTTTAAGTAAAATCCATGATAAATAGAAATTAATCATATTAATTCATTAAAGGATCTTTTTTATAAGTAAAACCAGCATATTTTAACAATCCTATGGCCTTCCTAGTTGAAGCTGTTAGTAAGCCATTAGTATGTGTTCCACATTTTGCCCATTTCTTCCACATTAAGAGGTGAGTGTTCTTCATTTTGGAGATGGAAGGTTGAGAGCTATGCTCATACTACTTTGGTGCCATTCGAGGAGTCTGGGAGCAGGCACTCTCCGGTCGGCTCTTGGGGGGGGGGGTTCGTTGAACCGATGGGTCTGTTCTGACCCTTCCTCTCAGAGCTTCGGCACGGATGAGCTCGGCTCCTTCCTCTTGGTCAGAGCCCACTGTTTCGGCGCCGGGGAAGATGCAATCTTCTTCAGAACTGGCTACTTCCTCGCATCGAAGCAGTGGAGCCTTCGATGCCATGAGGAGACTTATGTCTTCTAAGACACCCACTTCATCAGGGCCTTCCTCGTCATCTCTGAAAGTGCCTCTTTCTACCTCTGCATCACAGGTCTCTGTAAAGCGTCGAGACCCCGAGCCTCAGGTAGCCCCATTGGGTGACCCATGTTCTACTGAGACCTCACCAGAAGCTCCTGCTGATGAGGTTCCCAGGAAGAAGCTTTGCAAGAGGAGGCATTTAGACTCCCCACAGGAGTCTGTCACATCAGACACTGACTTAGAGGAGTCAGAAGGGTCCCCACGGTCCCCCTCAGAAGATATCTCCTTTGCTGAAATCCTTGAAATTCTGAGACAGAGGGGTGATTGGCAGTCCATTAGCCCTACTGATGATGAGTCGGTGCTTCTGAAGGCCTTTGGCCTCTCAGTCCTTCACTTCCTGGGTGACTCAACCCTTCAATGAATTAATGCAGTTGGTTGCTCAAACGGCATGGGAGTCTCCTGATACTGTAGAACCTGTCCTTCGGAGGCCCAATAAGTTTATTACATCGCCACAGGACAAGATTTTTCTTACCAAGGGTGTGCCGGTTGATGCCGTAGTGATGGCGGCGGCCACCAAGAAAGATGTCTGAAACCTCTTCTACTGTCCATCCTCCTAATAGAGATTTCAGGATTATGGACAGGTATGGTAAACGCATTTTTAGTTCAGCGGCAATTATTTGACACATTTTATCCAACTTCAAAGAGATCTCCTTAAAGAGCTTGGAGATACTCTACAGAAGTATTACAGCTGAAGGTGTTCCTGATGAGGTGACATCCCAGCTCTTCACCCTTAATTCCATAGTTAACTCGTCCATGCAACTCATTTCTTATGCAGCCGATGGTATGAATCGGGCAGCGGGATCAGCAATAGCTTTTCGGAGACATTCTTGGATGCACTTATGCTCCTTTGTGGAAGCCTTTAAGTCTTCCTTTGTTAATACCTCATTTGATTGCTCGTCCCTTTTCGGGCCTAAAGTCAAGGAGACCCTCACTAGGTGTGAAAAAGATAGAAAGACTCTGTCAACCGTAGGAGTCCATTTTTCCAACCCTACTAGACCTTCACCCCAAAGGGCAAAAGGGAGGAAAAATGTGGTACCGCAAATCCCAAGGAGTCTTTCAGAACACACGTAGTGAACCCCCCTCCAGGGACAGAGGAGAGGGTAGCAATGGAAGATGCCGCTCAGGCGGTCTGCAAACCCCAGGGTGACAGAGATCATTTCTTTGGCAAGCCCTACCAACGCTCCTGAAAGGAGGTCCGATTGTCCTACTCTGGAAGCAGTCGGGGGTCGCTTGTTTTTTTATCCAGATGCCTGGCTAGAAATTACAAAATATTTGTGGGTACAGAGCATTGTTAACAGGATATGTTCTGTTCTCAGAACCCCCCCCCCCGTACGAAAGAAAATCCCAGACGTTCCACCCAGTGTCAGAGATCAAGCAGCCATAGAGATTCAAAGGTTGCTGGAAAAGAGTCATCCAGCCAGTCCCAGCAGACCAAATAGAATCTGGAACCTACTCCAGAATCTTCTTAGTCCCAAAGAAAACAGGGGACTGGAGGCCCATCTTGGACCTTAGCAGACTCAGCACTTTTGTAAAGGAGGAGAAGTTCTGGATGGTCATGCTTCAATCGATTCTTCTGTTTCTAAGAACAGGCGATTGGATGTGCTCTATAGATTTCAAGGATGCGTACTATCACATCAAAATGGCCAGACCATCCAGAGATCACCTGCGTTTCTGGCTGGGAGCCAGTCACTATCAGTTCCGAGCACTGCTCTTTGGTCTCACAACAGCCTCTAGAGTGTTTGCCAAGTGCATGGCAGTGGTTACAGCTCACCTGAAGCATCTAGGATTCCGAGTGTTTCCTTACCTGGATGACTGGCTCCTCACTGCCACCTCTAGGTATCAACTAGTTCAATCCAGGGATCAGACTATAAATCTGTGTTCTCAGTTAGGAATAACTATAAATTTCGACAAGTCTGCATTGTCACCATCACAGTGCATCTCCTTTATCGGAGCAGACTTAAACACCACCACCGCTGTGGTAAAATTGCCACTAGAAAGAATAGTCGCTCTTCGACAACAGGCATCAAACATTCTGGCACACACAAACGTACCAGCCTCTCAAGTCTTGAAACTGCTTGTTACTATGGCAGCAACTCTCATAGCAGTTGTTCTAGGGCATATGCACATGAGAATTCTCCAGTGATTACTCTTCACCCAGTGGTGTTACCAACAACTTCCGATGTAATTTTTGATAAAGATTACAGATTCATGCAAGAAGGATCTTCAATGGTGGTTGACCAGCCATCGTGTAACATTAGGTTGTCCATTTGTTCTTCCCCCGCCATCAGCCACGGTGACCACGGATGCTTCTCTGATGGGGGGGGGTCTTTTTTTAGGGAAGAACAGCCCAAGGCACCTGATCAGAGACGGTCACAATTGTCCATCAATGTTCTGGAGATGAGAGAAGTACTTTTGGCGTTGCAGTGCTTCCAAGACTCTTCCTTTGAGAACGATTACGATTCAGACCGACATGTCAGTCTGGTATATCAACAAGCAGGGTGGAACCAAGTCTTATCCCCTATGTCGAGAGGCCGTAAGAGTCTGGCAGTGGGCTGTATCCACCGGGCACTTTCTGATAGCGATGCACATCCCGGGGAAATCAACATGATTGCGGACAAACTAAGCAGAGCCATTCTGATTCCCCAGGAGTGGTCCCTCAAAGACGACATAGCAGAGATGATTTTCCGCAGATGGGGCCAGCCTTGCTGCAGCCTGTTTGCATCCCCCATGAATGCCAAATGCAGAAGCTACTTTGCCCTGAATCCCCCACCAGGGGAACCCCAAGGGATTCTCTCGTACACGTTTGGACCCTGGGACTCGTATATGCATTCCTACCCATTCCCCTGATTCCAAAATTTTTGCAGAAAGCCAAAGCCTTGGGGAGGACTGTAAATTTGATAGCCCCGTATTGGCCTCGACAGATTTGGTTCCCCTTCCTTCGACTCTACCAACTAGAGGAACCTTGGATTCTGGACCCAGTTCCAGATTTGCTGATACATACGTCGGGGGCTCTTCATCATTCTCTTTCCCTCAGATTGACAGCTTAGCTGCTCCGATTTCCAACATAGCCAGGTGCCAGAATTTTTCCTCAGAGATACAGCATATCCTTGTATCCTCTCATAAAGCTTCAGCCAGAAACTTGTACACCAGCAAATGGAAGTGGTTTGGTTTCTGGGCTTCGCAAAATATTGACCCGTACTTTGCCCCAGTTGCTAGCATTTTAGAGTTCTTGACTAAGCTTTTTAATGAAGTTGCTGCGGCTGCCACCATACAAGTTCAACTAGCTGCAATTTCAAATTTTCACCTCAGATCGGAAGATTTTAATCTTATGTCTCGCAGGTTATGTAGAGCTTCTTAAAAGGAACTATACATCTTAGACCACCAGTTAGACAACCTTTCACTCCCTGGAATCTGAATTTTGTTCTGTCAAGGATTATTCTTCCTCCATTTCAGCCTGCATCCTCCTGCCAACTAAAATTTCGGTCTTGAAGACCATCTTTTTGGTGGCCATTACATCAGCACGTAGAGTGTCCGAACTTCAGGCCTTATCTGTTAAACCCCCATATTTGATTTTTCACCCTGACACAGTGTCGCTCAGGACTAACCCTTCCTTCCAAAGATATGTTTGAAGGCTAATTCGAATCAAACTATTAAACTCCCAACCTTCTTCAGTAACCATTCCAACATATATATGTTGGAGAATATGTTGCATAAACTTGATGTTCACAGACGAGTCAGATTTTATTTGGATAGAACAAAAGAATTTAGAAAATCAGAACTTTTTGTCTCTCATACTGACACCAAGAAAGAGCTACCTGTGTCAAAAGTTACTCTTTCCAAATGGTTGACTGATTGCATAAAATTCGCATATTCCTCTGTGAATCCACCGTTAGAACATAGCGTGAAAGCACATTCCATTAGGGCTGTTTCTACTTCAGCTCATATGGCTAGGCTGCTGTTGGACACTGTGTGCAGCTGCCACTTGGTCTAAGGCTCATACCTTTTTTACGCATTACAAAAATAGATAAGGCTTTCAGGGACAGGGCTTCCTTTGGTTCCACTGTCCTCAGGAATATAATCCCGTGAGCCACCCAAGATGGATGGTGCTTGGGACGCTACTCAGGTGTAAGAATGAATTGCGAGATTGAACAACCTTCACATAAAGAAATTATGTACTTACCATAACGTTCCATGTGAGTTGTTCATCTCACCTTCATTCTTAACATTCCCACCTGCCTTCCCCCTCCAGGCTTCTCGAAGAACGAGTAAGAGTTTTTGCGGTCTGGTGGGTCCTGTTATAGGATTTCTTACTTTGGCTGGGCTAATGTTCATGTGTTTCTTACGTTGTACATGTTGGGATCAGCAAACTAGATCTGAGGTGAGGCAGAGAGCATCATGGGATAGGGACTTGGCGAGCTACTTGAAAACCTCGCTTGTGAAAGTGGCCGACTCGTGATCCGTGGGATCGGCTCCGAACCCATCTGTAAGAATGAAGGCGAGATGAAAAACTCGCATGGAAAGTTATGGTAAGTACATAACTTCTTTATATTGACATAATTTTAGTTGCAGACATTGTACATCACATTCCATATTGACATAATTTTAGTTGCAAACATTATGCAACACTTATCTATCCAGTCTTTGTCAGTCAGACATTATATAGCTCATTCAGATCTTGACTTCTTTTAAACCTCATTCCTCCTCAGCCTGTACTGTTCCTACAATTGCCATTTCTCTATGCAATTTGCTCCTACCCTTTTATAAAGGTCCCAATTCCAGTTGTTTAATCTATGTTACTATATTCACTACATTCTAGTACATTTGGTTTAGACTTGGATTTCATTTTTTAATAATTGCTTTTTTGGCAGCCAGCATAATTAGACTGCACAAGGACTTAATATGTCTAGGCAATTTTAAATTCTGTATCATAGATAAAAAAATCATTTCCATAGTTGCACCAATTTGCTCACTCACCCAGTATGTCTGACAGAGTAGTCTGCAGGGAATCTTTAAAGTCTGCCAATTCATTACACTTCTTGAAAATGTGTCCCAATTACCGTTTTCTTCCCTGTCACACCTTCAACATTTGCTGTCTACCTGAGGAAAAATTCTTTGGAGTCTACTTGGGATATAAAAATACCTATGTAAGCACTTCTAAGCAAAGATCCTAAATCGTTGAGATTTTGTTGCATGTTTGGGAGACTTGCATATATCCCTCCCCCATTGTTTCTTTGTGCATTGTTTATCCAGTCTCTTCCCAATACTTTCTAACCTCCTCTGATTCTTATAGTTACCATGCAATATTTTGTGTGCTGTACTTGATTATTTCAGTTTTAACAGCATCATCTGTTCTAGATTCTACTAAAGTCTTTACCAGTGCTGTTCTTTCTCTTAGAATTCAGCTATTTCTCTCTTTTTGCTTTTACTCTATCAGTCCTTGACAGGGAAGGCAATCTCTAGTTGTTCATCGTGTTATACTGCTGCAGTCATCACACTTGGGTTATCCTGCCGTCAGTGTTGACTGCAGCAGTATATACACTCGAACATCTACATTTATGGTAGGTACAAAACTGTACTTTCTCCTTAAGGAACTGCATCCAAAATCCAGTCTCACCTTGTTTCTTGAGCTTCCCTCTTGTTGTTTCATCATCCCTTTCCACTCTGAATTGTAGGTTACTGTTTGTGTATAGTAGTCTTAACTGTGCATCGCTGAAATACCCTTCAAATCGGATAATCCCAAACTGCCTTGGTCTTTTGGAAGAATCAGCATATCCCACTTGACTCTTGCTGTCTTCCGACCTAGACAAAATCCTTCAGCTCTTTACTAATTGCTATCCGCAACTTCTCCTCTGGTTGACAAAAACATGTCTGACCTATAAAACTAAAGGGACTAAGAAACATTTTAACTGCTTATATTTTGCTGTCCATATCCATTTTCCATATACCAAACCTTCCAGTTTCTCAATTTTGTATTATCTTTAGTTTAGTCTTTTCCCATGTATCCTTAGCTGCCACACCAGAATCCTTTTTAATCCATACTCCTAAATATGGATATTGCTGAACCTGTTTGTGTGGGTACAAAACTTGCAGATATTGCCTTTTGTTTTAGCTTCATTAATTTTGTATCCTGAAAAGATTTGAAAACTGCCTGAAAATGTTCCAAAACACTGAAATGTCCTTTTCTGGTTTTATCGGGTATTAAATATCATCTTCAAGTAGAAACTGCTTTTGACTACCATACTAGTTGTATTTTTGAATTTGAGTCCCTTATTTTCTTTGCCAGTGGTTCTAAATATAATGCAAATAAAGGGGAAATAGGACACCATTGCCTGGTCCTTCTGCTCAAACAGAAGTTATCAGAGACGAACCTACCCACTTTAATTTTCATCTCCGATCCCTCATAAATCCTCCTAATTGACTTTATAGTTTTATCAGGGGATGCATATGCTTCCATTGCCCTGCTCATAAACTCCCAGCTTATTCTGTCAAATGCTTTATCCTCAAGACCCACCAACTGCAGTGGTATTTCCTTACTTTCTGCTTCCTTTTGGATCATTGGTGTTCTGCTAATGTTATCAAATGTTTACCTCCCTTCCACATAACCACATTGATCCATATCTGTTGATTTTGGCATCATCTTTGCCATTCTTTTAGCCATTATAGACATAAACTCTTTAATTATCGTTTAGTATTGAAATGGGACTCTAAGAAGTTGGATCTGATGGGTTTATTACCCTCTTTAGGTATTACAGCTACCACTACCACCACCACTTTCTTCCAGAATGTTGGTGCTTTTCGTCTTAAAATAATATTAAACAAAACATTTCAGATTTTTATCAGTATTTTTCCATCCTAGCTTCAAACTTCCACAGGAATACCATCTACTCCTGGTGACTTTCTTGTGGATTGGTACCATTTTTATTTCATCTCCTCTTGTCTTATCTGTTAGTAATTGAGCCTCATCAACCACTCATCCATAAACATTTCCATGTGTACCTTTCTTGATTTTTCGTTTTTCTCTGAAATATTTCTAGTACCTGTACAGGATCTTTTTTTCCTCTTCCTTGTTATAGGCTCCCTATGCTTGGTGACGACCCTTTCTACTTTCTGTTGCTTGAGTCATTGTGCTAAACATTTTTGTGCTCTGGAGCTATCAAAAAATAGTTGCATAAAAGCAATTTTTCTAAATGTGTACATATTATCGAGGTACTCCCTTATTTTCTGTTTAGCATTCTGCAGTTGCTCCTCTTGTTCTGTGAGAGTCCCCCCTATTCTACAGTACTTCATTTGTCAATCTCTCTAAATAATTCTTGTTACTTAACTCTCTTATTTTCACTCTAGTTTTAAACTCATCATTAATTTTATCCCGGTGTCTAGCTATATTTTCAGTAGAAATTTCTAACTTCTCCAATAACTCTAGCTGTATTTTCAGTAGAAATTTCTAACTTCTCTAATAACTCCCAAATAATTTACACTACCCATTCCTTAAATTCCTCTTTTTTCAACGTACAGGTGGGAAGGTGCCAGTACCTCATTTTTAATGAATTATCCTGAGTTTTTATTTTAGTTATTATTGGCATGTGATCTGAAATAGTTATTGGATGTATATCAAAACTTTCAGTTAAATGCACATGTTCATGTGAAATTTAAGATGTCCTTCATGGATGCATCTGCAGTCATAACAAATGGGTTGTCCTGTCGTCAGGCAGCCTTCATTCCAAAGTCTGGGTCCTGATGTCGCACATCATCTCTGCTGGTCTTCGGTATAAAGGCATCAGCCGACGCCATTTCCCTCAGTCTTTCTTGCCGCAAGAAGCTGTTCGCAAGTGCCGGTCGGTCAGATCCAGAGATTACTACTACCGAATACTACTCAAGACTTCTAAAAGCTAAGTACCCTTGGGGACTCTTTCTTGCCTCAGCCGATGTCAGAAAAGTCAATAACTGTTTAACTTGTGGGAAACAAATACCTCATAAAGATTTCCACTCTTACTGTCTGCCTTGCTTAGGCCCAGACCACGACGTAGCAGCCTGTTCGCCTGTGCTTCCTTCAACCTTTAACGCTTAGGCGGCGGTCGGAGTTTGCTGAACAGTTTTTCGGCTCAGATTTTGCACACATTATGCCGTCGGATCCTCCGACTACCCAAATTGTTAAAAAGAAAGAAAAGACCGACATGCGGTCCGCGGTTTCGCCGAAACCACGGTTAAGCAAGCCGCGAGTGTCTCTGTTTCAGCCGAAACCGAGAAAACTGGTCAATCTTCAACCAAATCCATGACTACTACTGAGGCTCCTGCTACCTTAGTTGAATCGGCCTCAGAATTTTTGCCTACAACTGTGGTTCCTAGTGATTTATCAGACACCATCCCTTTGGATGTCTCTACCCCAGCACGTGGTGCTGCTAGGCCTCCTGCAGCCATGTCTATTAAGGCCTTTGCCAGGGCTAAAGCAGCCAAATCTGCTAAATCAGTGCCTGTTAAGCCCCCCTCACACAGGCCCACTTCTAGTTCACAAATGCTTACTCTGGCAGAAGATTTAATATCCTTAATTAGGGGATCCCAATCTCACCCAGACAGGGCCTCTCAGCCCCCAGAAAAGAGACCTAGAGCAGAGCCCCCGAGCCAGTGTCCTCTGATGATTCTGCGGATGACTCAGACATTACAGACCAGCCAGAGGCTCCTTTTTTCTACTTATGAAGATTCCGATGCTGAAGAATCCATTCCAGCTGCCTCTCCACCAGAGGAATTTTCCTTTGGGGAAACCTTACATGCCATGAGAGAACAATTCCAATGGCAGGGACAAGATTTCTCAGATTCAAGAAAAAGGCTTAGGACTTTTCTGCACTTACCACAACATAGGCCCTTAGCTATACCTCCTGTACTGCCTGTTGTGGATGATGCATTTAATGATGTCTGCACTGCTCCTGATTCTTTACCTCCAGCCCCTGCCAAACCAGATAGATTTTACAGGGTGCCAGACACTCATCACCACCTATACAAGGCCCCACTTGCAGACCCCAAACTATATCCCAGGGGCCTAAGGCAGTAGCCTCGACCACAGCAAAACCCTATTCCTTCTGAAAGGGAATCCAGGTCCTTAGAGAGATGGGGGAAAAAGTTTACACCTCTGCTACTCTCTCAGCTAGAGCTTTAAACTGTCAGTTTCATATGATCCAATACCAAGAGTTTATGCTTGATCAGTTAACTAAAAACTGTCCTCTGATGAATCCTTAGATAAGAAATATGTATTAGAAATGGTGAATAACATCCAACAGGTTAGTAACCATTCCTTAAAATGTGGCTATGATGCACTGGAGGCTTCATTTAGATCAGCCATGACTGGCACAGTGATAAGAAGGCATGCATGGTTGAAAGAACAGGTCTTACCGGATCATGTTAAAGCAAAGCTATTAGATGCTCCTATGGATAAGGCCAGTCTATTTGGTACACCTGCCCAGCAGGTAATGAAGAAAATGGAAGAAAAGGCAAAATCTGTACAAACAGTTAAAGATTTCTTACAGGTTCAGCCCCCAAGGTTTAGCAGGAACTGGCCTGCCAAAAATTGGTCCTTTCCTGACTCCACAAGATCCCAAAGGGGCAGGAATAGACGCCTAGAGGCAGAAATCAATCCAGAGGAGGTGCCTACAGAGGACTACAGTGGCAAGGCAATAACCGAGGCACAGACACAACCACTGCCACTGCAACAGGACAATCACAGTGACTTGGCTCTGACACCGCCTACCAGGGAGCAAATAGCAGCACCATTAGGCGGAAAGTTAGCCTTATTTTCAAAAAATTGGCACTATATCACAAAAGACAAGTGGATTTTGCAAACCATAGACCAAGGCTACCGGTTCCACTTCCACACCTTACCAGTAAAAGAGGAATGCCAAACCTACCTCCAAATCAAAAATAGAAGCTCTACAGCAGATAGCGGAATTAACAAAGATGAGAGCTGTGGAAAGAGTACCAATAACAGAACAGGGCAAAGGATTCTACTCCAGACTCTTCCTAGTACCAAGAAAAGAGAAAAGTTGGAGACCTATTCTCGAATTGTCCATCTTAAACACATACATCATTGTCCCAAAATTCAAAATGCTGACCCTACAGCAACTTCTTCCCATGCTGGGCAAGGAGTGTTGGCTGGTAACTCTAGATCTCAAGGAGGCATACCTGCACGCCCCATTCGACCAAATTGCAGAAGATACCTCAGATTTCTTGCAGGATCAGAGCATTATCAATTCTCAGCATTGCCCTTTGGCTTATCTACTGCCCAGAGTATTCACAAAATGCCTGGCATCAGTAATCGCCACTGCAGAGTACAGGGAATCCAAATTTATCCATACCTGGACGACTGCCTGTTACAAGCGGACAACAAAAGCAAGCTGACAACAGATTTACAAAGGGTCATTCACTTGCTACAAGCCCTGGGATACACAGTCAATTTACAAAAGTCAAGGCTGATACCATCCCAAACAAGAACATTCTTGGGCGCGGAATTGGACACAGTAAAATAAATGGCATTCCTAACTGCAGAAAAACAAAAAGAGCTCCCTCTTTACTTCTTGGCATTAACAAAGCAGAACAAACTAACAGCAAGAAAAGTTCTGCAGGCATTGGGCTTCATGGCATCATGCATAATCTTGGTCCCACATGCCAGACTGCATATGAGAAAGCTACAGTGGTACCTAAAGAATTTATGGTCTCAGCACAGGCACAGCTTAGAAACAGAAATCCCACTAATCCCATGCCTAAAACAGGAGTTCCTATGGAGGGCTCAAGCATGCCAGTCAAACCCAGGATTACCCTTCCACAACTTTCGAGCAAGCCAAACCATCACAACGGACGCCTCAGACCTAGGATGGGGGGTGCACATGCTGGACAAATGCATACAAGGATTGTGGACTCAAGACCAGCTGCACCTGCACATAAACCAAAAAGAGATGCTGGCAGTAAAACTGGCAATCCAAAAATTCAGACCATTCCTCAAAGAAGGCCATTTGATGATAAGGGCAGACAACACCACAGTCATGTGGTACATCAACAAACAGGGAGGCACTCATTCATACCCCCTATGCAGAATGACTTTGGACCTTTGGAATCTGGCTCTCAGCTACAACATCCAGTTACAGGCAATATTTGTGCCGGGAAAAGAGAACACCCTAGCAGACATGTTAAGCAGAACCACCTCGGATGCTCACGAATGGATGCTACACCCGACATCTTCAAGGCCATCACAAAGAAATGGGGAATGCCACAAATAGATCTATTCGCTTCCCCACTCAATCACCAGCTCAAAAATTCTGCACAAGGACATTCCACCCACTTGCATGGAAGGTGGACTCTCTATCCTTCAGCTGGAAAGGCCTGACAGCATATGCATTTCCACCTCTTCCCTTGATGCACAAGGTACTACTGAAAATCAAAGAGGAACGCCCAAGGATAATCCTGATAGCTCCGATTGGCCAAGACAACACTGGTACCCATTGCTGAGGAGCATGTCTCGAGAGAATGTGGTCAATACCCTGATGCCTTTGATGTTAACTCAGAACAACTACAACATCATGCATCCAAACCTAAAACCTTGCAACTGACTGCCTGGAACATCACATAGCAGCAACTAACCCAGACCTTTCCCAAAGGGTTAAAGACATTCTCCTTGAAGCCCGCAGACCTTCAACAAGAAGGAACTATGCAGGAAAATGGAAAAGGTTTGTCATTTGGAGTACTGAAAGAGGAAAAGATGTGTCGAACATAGATATTGCTAACATTCTGGAGTACTTGGCAGAGCTTCTACATACAGGCCTGTCCTATTCCTCCATCAAGATACATGCATCAGCTATTTCAGCAGAATACAGCTGCGATCCACCTGTCTTTTCGCATCCTCTACTCAGGCAGTTCCTCAGAGGGATCAAGAATGTAAAACCTCCTAGGAAACCACCATTACCAGCATGGGACTTGAACTTTGTGCTAGAAAAGTTGACACTCCTCCGCTTGAACCAGCAGCAACAGCAGATCTGCAACACCTGTCATGGAAAACTGCTTTCCTACTGGCAATTACCTCAGCAAGGAGGGTTTCGAACTACAGGCCTTAATGGCAGTGCAACCCTTCCTAATCTTCCATCAAGATAGGGTGTCCATGAAAACTAATCCTACATTTATGCCTAAGGTGGTATCCAGAGTGTCTTTAAACCAGGCAATCCACCTACCTACCTACATTCCCAATCCACAAAACAGGGGAAAGAATGCTGCATACCTTGGATGTACATAGACAGTTACGCTACTACCTGGACAGAACCAAAAGTAACAGAAAACTGACCAGCTTTTAGTAGCCTATGCAACAGGAAGGGAAGGAAAAGCAATTTCCAAACAGACAATCTCCAAATGGATAGGAAATTGCATAAGATTCTGTTACTCCTACCATGGAAAACCAATTCCACAGAACATAAGACCTCATTCTACAAGGGCTACAGCCACTACCACAGCTTTCTTACGAGGAGTGGCAACCAAGGACATTATTGAGGCGACTACTTGGACCTCCGTGCATACATTTGCCAAGCATTATAATTTACCTCTATACTCTAGATCCCGAGCAGGGTTTGCCACTGCTGTACTGCAAGGGATCCTAACTACACCATAATTTTTCTTCCTCCACCCCTAGTTTGGCTATGGTATTCTACCCATTTGTTATGACTGCAGATGCATCCATGAAGGACATAGTACAGTTTTGTACCTACCATAAATGTAGATGTCCGAACTGGATAGCATCTGCAGTCAGGATTACCCCCTCCTTCCCTCTGTGGTACTCCTAGGGTATTTACCCTCCTAATAGCTAGCTGGGGGGGGAGTCTCTTATGGTGTATTTGTTTGTATATATGTACATACATTCTTATTTTTTGTGTTTGCCTTCTACTTTTTTGGAAACATTGGCATTTATCCAAAATTTAGCCGTTCAAGAGGGCAACTGGCATCTGGGGCAAGAAACACTGAGGAAAATGGCGTCGGCTGATGCCTTTATACCCGAAGACCAGCAGAGATGACGTCGGGTGAAGTGCGACATCAGTCGAAGCCGGACCCAGACTTTGGAATCCGGCCGACCGAAGGGCTGCCTGACGACAAGACAACCCATTTGTTATGACTGCAGATGCTATCCAGTTCGGACATCTACATTTATGGTAGGTACAAAACTGTACTTTCTGTTTAGCCTAGCTCAGTTTTTGTATTTTGGGGAATAATATGTAAATTTATTCCGAACACTTGCCACTGAATTCACATCATCCATGCCAAATATTTTCATAAATTCCTTCAAACATCTACCCATTCCTTTTTTATTTTTCCCTTGTTGACCCCCCCCCCCAGGCACATCTTCACTGCTGCACATCAAATTCCAGTCCCCACCTATAAGTAGTAATCCCTGCTAAAACTGACTATTTCTCACAGAATTTTCTTAAGATACATCATAGCAGTTTTAGTTGGAACATAAATGCATGCCAGTGTAATCCTGTTCCCTTGCCTGTAGTCCCTTAGTACTACAAATCTACCATTATTATCTTTCTTTTGTCTTCCTCTATCACTATTGAAGCTCTAATATAAGTACTCTTCTTTTCGTTTGTCCCAGGTATTCCACTGAATAATCATCCTGAAAACCTTTTTGTCAAATTCACATGTTCATTTCTTTCCAAATGTGTCTCTTATAGCACAGGTAATTGCAGTCTATATTTTTTAGTGTAGCTCACTACTTTCTTTTTTGTATACATCTGTCAGGCCCATAATATTTAAAGTGTTATGTTAAAAAGTTATTTTTTCCAATCTTTAACAGTTTTTAAAGCATCTAGTTCCAGCTTTTGTGTTGCATGCATACACTGATGTTTATTAGGGTGATCATCTTTTGTACAGTTGTTTCTTGTCATATCCATTTAAGCCTTTGTCACATCTCACAAAATGTTTTTGTTTTATTGAAAGCCCTCAAAAACATCCCTAATACCTATTAACATGATACTAACACAAAAAACTATGTACATCTTCAGATGTTGAAGTTTTACTTTCGTAATAGGAACAATTGTCCCAAATTGACAGCAAAATTCAGACTTTAGTTAACCTAAAAGGAAGGTTATAGATGGTTAGATGCATGGTTCAGCCTGTGCTTTGAAGTGCTTTCTGATTTTCTTGTTTTTATGGCTGTTCCGGATTGGGAAAACACTTGTAATGCCTTCAGAAAATATGATCTCCAAGCCATTGAAAGAAAGAAGTATTCTGTTCTTATTGCTGTTTATCAGATTGTTTCCATGGAGACATGAGAACCAGATAGTTGCTTATACAAGCATTTTTTATTTGCTAGAAGAAAGCTTTAATGTTATGTCCAGTCTCGCCTTTATTCTCACTGATGGGTTAGATCCAATCCATCAGTTCAGTCTCTGCCTTTACCAACGCTCAAAACCTTCAGCAAGCTTGTGGGCACTCTCCCTATCCCAGAATGCACCTTGTAATTACCAAGTATACGTAAGTACTACTGAAGACACCAGCCTTGGTTAAACCTTTACTGGATCCGAACCGAAAGGTATCGGATCCAACAACATCCCCATCCCCAGTATTCATTCCTCCGATCTGACCTTATGCTTCGGAGCTGGAAGATTCTGATGTTTTGCCTCTCACTGTACACAAGCTACAGGATTCACTCTACCCACACCACTACAAGCCAATTAATATTTGCCAACTAATTAATATGTGATGTGGCTATCCCACTGCTGCCAAACACAAATGTGAGGATATCCCAACCACTGCCACCACAAATGTGAGGGATATCTCACCACTGCCTCCACAAATGTGACGCCAGTGCCCTGGCCCAGCAATCAGAGCCTCAATCCTCACCACTAACACCAGAGAGGGTGTCTCGTATATGAGGAAAGGATAACAAATACACACAGCAAATTGCAATTTCCCTTAAGAGCACACAGAGATCACAGTCAGTCCGGGACTGGTCGCTCCCTTGCTCCCCACGTCTTCAATAAGACTCTCCACTGGCACAACTGTAGGGTCCAGATCTTAGCCCAGCTGGGCAAGCTAAAATCTCCAGCACCCTCTCTGTCCACCCAGTGCTTTGTGTCCCTGCCCAAGTAGCTGACACACACACACACACACACACACACACACACACACACACACACACACACACACACACACACACTTTGAGATAAGAGTTTACACAACCCCACAGACACTTCTGCAGAAGGCTGGCACAGATTCTCCAGCTGTGCCCCTTTTACCCAGACTATACAGTTAACGGTAATGAGGACTGTTTGTCACCAAAGCAGAAGAGTTTCTTAAAAAGATGGAAGAAAAAGCTAAATCTATGGAAACTGTTAAATAATTCTTACAGGTGCAGCCACTTAGATTCAGTAAGCATTGGCCTTTTAAAAACTGGTCCTTTCCAGCCCTTTCCAGGCCTTCAGTCCAAACCCAGGGGAAACAGGCCACCCAGACTACAGTCTCAGGGTATGCAGAGATCTAAACAATGGAGTGCTTCCACCTCAAAAACAGGGAGTGGTAAGCAGCCCCCTTATGGAAAAAGCTCACAATGACTTTTCAATTATTCTTCCCAGCCCTGCCCAATTACTTGTGCCTCTAGGAGGAAAACTTGCCCTTCATGCAAAAAACTAGATGTCCATTAGGACCGATGGGTCCTAACCATTGTATCCCAGGGGTACAGATTCTACTTCCATTCACTGCCAACCCCAAGCGGGTTTCCAGACCTTCCTCCAAACCAGCGGGCAGAGGCGCAAAAGCAGGTACTTTCCCTGCTCAATATCAGAGCTACTCAACCTGTTCCAGTAGAACAAAGGGACAGGGTTTCTACTCCAGTCTTTTCCTGGGTCCCAGAAAAGAGGACTCTTGGCGCCCAATCCTGGATCTATCAGTTCTTAACATCATTCTGGTGGTCCCAAAATTCAAGATGCTTACCCTGCAACAGCTTCTCCCTGTGCTAGTCAAGGATGCCTGGTTAGTCACTCTAGACTTGAAAGAAGCTTATTTGCACATCCCCATAAGGGAGTCATGCAGGAAATATTTATGCTTCAGGGCAGGCTCTATGCACTATCAGTTCTCTGCACTTCCCTTTGGCTTATCTACTGCACCCAGAGTATTCACAAAGTGCCTGGCTCCAGCCATTCCATATTGCAGGCAGAGAAATATCCATATTTTCCCATACTTGGACAATTGATTGCCTGATTCAGGTGGACAGTCAGGAATTGCTACTTCAGCACCTGGCATTTGTAAAAAGCCTTCTCACTTCATTGGGTTACACCATCAACGAAAATAAATCACAACTGGTCCCCAGTCAAAAGATTGTATTCCTGGGAGCAAGCTTGGACACAGCTTCCCAGATGGCATTTCTCACTCCAGAAAAACAGGTCTATCTGACCAACTACTTCAAAAGAAATAGCCACCAGAACCCTGCTAAATGCAAGGAAAATACTGCAAGCCATAGAGTTCATGGCCTCATGTATTCTAATTCCATATGCAAGGCTGCTTATGAGGAAACTTCAGTCGTACTTAAAAAGCCTTTGGTGCCAACATTCTCAGGACCCTGGAAACCATCATTCCAGTCATACCTGGTCTAACAGCAGAGTTCCTTTGGTGGGCAGAAGCATGCAACCCCAACAAGGGATTGCCTTTCACTCAACCCCTCGCTGCCCAAACCCTGACAACAGATGCATCAGACTGTGCATGGGGGCACACATGGCAGGCAAATGCATTCAGGGCCACTGGAGCCCAGGCCAAATTCTCCTGCACATCAGTCAAAAAGAGATGCTTGCTGTACAGAATGCTCTGACATCCTTCAAATACCTAATCCTTCCAGGATAGCTGCTGATAAAAACAGACACCACCACAGTTATGTGGTACATAAACAAGCAGGGGGGAACCCATTCCTACCCACTCTGCAGGTTAGCCATGGCCCTGTAAAACACAGCCTTGAGCAACCAAGTTGCATCTACAAGCTCTATTCCTGCCAGGCAAACAAAATTCACTGGCAGATGATTTAAGCAGAAATTTGCTAGACCTACACGAGTGGAAGTTGGAGCCCAACACCTTCAACCTTCTATTCCAGAGGTGGGGGACACCGGAGGTGGACCTCTTTGCCTCCCCAGAGAACCACCGGTTGAGCAAATTCTGCACCAGGAACCTTCACAGCAGGGCCTGGAAGGTGGATGGCCCTATCCTTCCAATGGGAACATTTCTCAATTTATGCCTTTACCCCTCTGCCCCTCCTCTCAAAAGTACTACTCAAGATCAAACAGGACAGGCCAAGGGCAATTCTTATTGCCCCAGACTGGCCACATCAGCACTGGTACCCTCTCTTACGCCATCTGACAACAGTGCCACCCTGGCACCTTTACCAGACTTCCTACCTTGCTTGTCACTGCAGGAGGGGCAGATTTTGCATCCACAGTTGCAAACCCTAAACCTTGCAACCTGGCTTATCCCCTGAATACACCACCAGCAACCCTCAGCAAACAGGTGCTGGGACATCATTCTTGAAGCCAGAAGGCCTAGTACTAGGAAATCATATGCTGAAAAGTGGAAAAGATATTGTTCTTGGAATCAGTCTCAAGGAAAGTACACGGCAGTGCCTTCCTTACCTCTAATCCTGGATTAACCTAGCAGAACTACTCCACAGAGGCCTATCCCTTCTCCTCCATTAAGATTCATGCCTCTGCCATCTCAGTTCATTGTTAATACTGAGCCACTTCTATTTTCTCACCTTCTCATCAAACAGTTCCTGAGAGGGGCTAACAACGTAAGGCCCCTAGGAGAGCACCCACCCGTGCCTGGGACCTTAACTTTGTACTGGAAAAGCTCACATTTCTCCCTTTTGAACCTGCTGCTACAGCAGAGTTAAAATTCCTCTCTTGGAAAACAGCCTTGCTTTTAGCTATAGCTTCAGCAAGAAGAGTGTCTTGAGTTACAGGCACTAATGGCTGCAGAACCCTTAATTATTTTCCATGCAGGCAGGGTTTCCCTCGGGACTAAACCCGTCCTTTATGCCTAAGGTGGTGTCCAGTGTGGCTCTAAACCAATTCATCCATTTGCCAACCTTCTTCCCTAATCCTCAGAATAAAGGGGAAAGCATCCTGCACTCCTTGGATGTGCACAGACAGCTCAGGTTCTACCTTGACATGACTAAACTTTTCAGAAAATCTGACCAGCTGCTAGTCAGCTTTGCTACAGGGACAGAGGGCAAGGCCATTTCAAAACAAACCATTTCCAAATGGATAGCACACTGCATCCTTTTCTGTTACAAGCACCATGGAAAACCTACTTCCACCTCTACAGCATTTCTCAGGGGAGTCCCTACCAGGGACATTCTGGAAGCTGCAACCTAGAGTTCTGTACACACCCTCACCAAGCATTACCACTTGCCTATTTTTTTCTAAAGCCAGAGCTGGATTTGCTGCAGCAGTCTTACAAGGCCTGCTAGCCAGCCCTAACACTTCTTGACTGCCTCCACCCTTCCTCAGCTTTGGGAATCAACCCGTGTGTGATAACTGCAACAGTGAAACACAAATAACATAGTACAGTTGTGTACACTTAACATAAATGTAGATGTTTGAGTGTATTCACTGTTGCAGTCCTTTTTTCCCCTCCCTCCAGCCCCCTGGTTTTCACTATCCTTTCTACCTCACCTGTCTATGGCCATTTTTACTGGCAGTGGTACTAACTTTTTACTGGTGGTGCTCCCCACCATATACTAGCTTCCTATTTGGGGGTTCCTGACATTTGGGGCAAGAAAAACTGATGTAATGGCGTTGGCTGCCTGTTTTGTACCCCTGACGTCATGGAAGAAGTGACGGTATCCGACGCAGAAATCTACTCTGGTGTTCGGGCCGACTGAGGGTTACCTGCAGGCAGATAACCAAAGTGTGATGACTGCAACCGTGAATACACTCTAACAACTACATTTATGATAAGTGTACACAACTGTACTTTACATATGTAGGTCATTTGTTTATAAGTATTGGCTTGAGACCAGACCCATTCAAGCAAGCAGCCACTCCTGAAATGCCAGCACCAGATAATGTGCAAGCTCTACAGTGTTTTCTTGGTATAGTCAACTATTTAGGCACATTTATACCAGACTTCAGTAAGTTGACAGCGCCTTTGAAAGAGCTTGCACACAAAAATGTTACTTGGTCATGGCTAGACCACCACCAGAAAGCATTTGAAACTCTTGAGCAGAAATTTGCTACCCCACCAACATTAAGATACTATGATGTCAACAAACCAGTAACTCTTTCCTGCAATGCTTTAAAATCTGGTTTAGGTGCAGTTATTCTTCAAGAAGGCAGGGTAGTAGCCTCTGCATCTAGAACACTTACCCAGCCAGCGATGTAGTATGCTCAAATTGCAAGAGAGCTTTTGGCAATAATGTTTGCATGTTCCAAGTTCCCTGATTATGTCTGTGGTCGAGATATCCAGATTGAAACTGATAATCAACCTTTGATTATTGTTTTAAAGAAGCCTATGCATTCAGCTACACCGAGATTACAAAGAATGATGCTGAAATTGCAAAAGTGCAACTTCAAAGTGGTCTGTATGAAAGGCAAAACTTCATCTGGCTGACAGCTTATCCAGATTACCCATAAATGCAATGTAACAGCTTGATGCAGAGAATTTTGACTTTCATGTCATGAAATTGCATACTTTTTCTACTACAAGACTCGAGCTACATGATCATATAATGACTGCTCCAGATTTGCAAAAGCTCAGTTACTATATCAGTGTTGGATGGCCGTCAAAAGTCCAGTGTACCACCTGAAGTGCAACCTTATTTTCCTTACAGAGATGAGTTGTTGATGAAAGATGGCATTATTTTTAAAGGTCTTAAAATTGTTGTTCCTGCTTCCTTACAACAAGGATATATCCATATTTTGCGCCGTGGTCACCTGGGTTCCGAATTTACTAAGAGAAGGGCGAGAGGACTGTTTTTTTGGACTTCACTAGCGAAAGGCATAGATATAAAGTACTTTCTTCCTGTTTGGTATGTAGTAGTACTAAACCGCATTTGTAAAGAGAACCACTTCAGCCAAGTCAAATCCTTGATCTACCTTGATCAGTTGTAGCTACTGACATATATTCAAGTGGAACAGTCAACATTACTTAGTACTGGTAGACTCTTATTCAAATTGGTTTGAGAGCGATCTACTACCTAATCTTACTTCCACTGTAGTCATTACTAAGTTGAAATGCCATTTCTCAGCCCATGGCAGTCCACAGAAATTAATCTCTGACAGTGGTACACAATTCACCAGTCAAATGTTTCAGAAATTTTGTAAAGCAATTACTTGAAGTCAAAGCGTGATGATGGATATTATTTTTGAATTTACTCAATCTCTGAAACATACCCTGTGATGATGTACTTGGCTCACCTCCTCAGAGGCTTCTGTCTAGGCAAACCAGAACAACATTGCCTATTAGCTCTAGCTTATTGAGGCTAAAAGCAACAAAACAATCAAAGCCCAGTTATCTAGAAAGCGTTCTTTCCAAAAGTCCTGCTACGACGAAATGAGCAGATTCCTTTGTCCTTTGAAAAAAGGAGAGTGAGTGAGGATACAGATGGTGAAAGGTTTCATCTGGTTTGATCAAGTAAAGAGTATTTGTGGAGAGCCAAGATCCTATTTTGTTAAATACGAGGGTGTGGAGTACAGGAGAAATCGCAGACATCTTCCTGTAGCAGAACCAATATCGCAGCATCATACCTGTGATAAAAATTCTAACTCTCAGAGCAATCCGGATGATATTCCTGTTCCAGAGCGTGTCTTGACTCCTGATACTGTTCCAGCAGATGATTCCAGTGTTCCTAAGATTGAACAGTCAGCCGAGACAATCCCAGTTGCTAAACCAGATTCCAAATTTTGTCACATGATATGGTCGCATTTCAAAGCCTAGTGTGAAATACTCGGCAGCTTGGACATAGTTGTATGCATGTATTTAGCTTTGTTTATTTGCATGATGAAAATCATTTCTCTGTAAACTGCATATTTATTAGTATCTGTGACAATGCTCGACTCATTTCCTCAGAGGGAGGATGCAGAGTAACAGATGTGTTGTACCTTTAAGAAGCAGTTCTAAGATCTGTGTGCATATAAATACCAAGCACTTGTCAGAGTCAGTGCCATTTTGAAGGTGCAGCCAGAGTGTTAACATCTATGTGCATAATAGCTAGTTGTTTGTAAGTTGAAGTTATTTAACTTCATTTATGATGCGTGTTTGTATACAATAAAGCTGTTTGAACAAGAACTCACGATGCTGCCTGTTTTATCCTGACCTGGCTGCCGACCGATATGGGAAGCGCATCTTCTCTTCAGCAACCTTTGCTCTTCGGTCACTGAACTGCCTGTGCCATTTCATCAGACAGCAGAGGGATCTCTAAGAACTGTCAGATACCCTCCAAGGAGCTGTTGATGATGGGATCACAAATATGGTAGTCTCTCAGCTCTCTACCCTAAACTCTGCAACAAACTCGTCCATGAGACTGATTTTTTTGTATGTAGCGGATGGAACGAGTATGGCGGTGGGTTCAGGTATTTCTCTTGGGAGACGGGCCAGGATGCACCTTTATGATTTCACTGAGCCCTTTAAGTCTTCCTTCGTTAACATCCTGTTTGATGGCTCTTCTTTGTTTGGGCTCAAAGTAAAAGAACCACTCACCAGGTGTGAACAAAAGGGCAAGACCTTATCTGCCATTGGAGTGTGTTTTTCCACCCCTACTAGACCCTAGTCTAGGCATCTTCTACTACACTCCAGAGAGATTACATTACAAACCTGTTCAAGGCTAGGTATTATGGTAGACTACGAAAAATCTGCATTAAAACCCTCTCAGAAATTTAATTTTATAGGAGCAGAATTGGAAACACAGGATGATAGCAAGTCTTACTCCAGAAAGGATGCACTCTTCATGACATTAGATAAAGAGTTTAATAAGGAAGAAATGATCACCTACCAAACTTGTACTTCAGGTATTAGGCACGATGGCAGCTTTAATTGTTCTAGTACTGTTGGCACACCTTCACATGAGGTTACTTCAGTGGCTGCTGTTGACACAATGGTCTCTCCTAGAACTTCCAATAACTTACAAGATTTTGATAACCAGTTCTTGCAAACAAGACCTTTTTATGGTGGATTCAGTGATGTCTGGTAACTCAAGGCTATCCCTTTAGGTTTCCCCAACCCTGAGCCACGGCGACCACAAACTTTTCTCCAGGTGGGCGTTATCTGGCAAAGACAGTCCAAGGCACCTGGCACCCTCATGAAGGGTCATCAGCACATAAACTCTCCAGAGGTGAGAGCAGTGCTTTGAGTTACAAGGCTTTCAAGATTCTGTCCCTTTAGGGACAGTAGCAGTCGAGTCAGACATGTCAGTAGTCTGGTACATAAAGAAACAAGGAGGAACCAGATCTTGCCCCCTTTGTGAAGCTCTAAGGGTGTGGCAATGGGCAGTTTCTTCCAATCACTTTCTAATTGCAACGCAGATACTGGGGAAATCTAGCCTGATAGCAGACAGGTTGAGCAGAGCTATTCTAATGCCTCGAGTGGTCCCTCAAGCAGGAAATTGCGGAAGAGATCTTCCAAAAATGGGGCCAGCCTTGCTGCGACCCATTTGCCTCTTCCATGAATGCCAAATTCATTAACTACTTTGCCCTTATTCCCCCACCGAGGAGACCCCGAGGGATGCAGTTTTTCATGATTGGCCCTCGGGACTCCTATATACTTATCCAACAACACCACTGCCAAAGTAATACAGAAAGCAAGTTTATTGAAGACCACCATAACTCTAATTGATTCTATATCAGAACATTGACAAAGCCATTAATCAAATGGCTTTATAATCGAAAATGCCTGTAATAGAAGTATGTTTTGTGAGATCAAGGTACAGTGAAGATAGCAAAATTTGCCCTTTCCTCACTGTAGTGCGATCTGTGAGTTGGTATGTATAATTAGCGGGGGTGTGGGTAGGGGCAGCCCTCCACAAAAGTGCATTCCTTTACCGGCATTTTCGATTATAAAGCCGTTCGATTAACAGCTTTGTCGATGTTCTAATATAGACCCTTCTAATTGCCTCCTACTGCTCTCAACAAATTTGGTTCCCCTTCCTTTGGCCTAATCTCTGGGGCAAACCATGGATACTGGACCCAGTTTCGGATCTTTTGACACCATGCTTCAGGAATGGTTCATCCCATCCTACCCAACCTCAAACTGACAGCTTGGCTGCTCCAATTCCATTTATAGCCAGGTATACTTCCTTTTCATCACCAGTGAGACATATCTTGATCTCTTCCCACAAAGCTTCCACAAGGAAACTTTATAAAGGAAAATGGAAGAAATTTGTGATTTGGGCAAAATCAAAACATGTTTCTTTTACTGCTCCTCTACATTTCATTTTTACGTTGCAGTGCAGTTTTTTAAAACTGAACAAGGAGAAAAAGAAAAGGGGAAAAAAAACAGAGGCACTTGTTTACTTTAGTATCCCCATTGCACTTGAAGATAACTGAGAGAACTTTATAGCATGCAGATTATATCATGCACTAAAAATACTACTGTTAAATACAATATTTTGCTTACAGTTAAGTCTCCCTCCTTTTCCCTTTAAGCATTCTTACAAACATTAATGTCATGAAGTAGGGCATATGCTTTAGTCCCCTACAGGTTGAACAAATTAAAAAAAAGTCAAAGTCAATTATTCCAGGCTTTCTTTTTCTGTTTTACAAATAATGTAATGCTTCATAAGCCAGGAAAGTAAATATTGTGGGAAGAAATAGCCAGGGAATTGTTATGGCTAGGCTTATATAGGCCCTAGGGCCAATAGCCTAGTATCAACTTATGAACTTTGTAAGCACTAAATAAGCTACAAATTACTACAGCACTCAACTTTCCTCACTTGTCTAGAGGAAAACAGTGTTTAATAAATAAGCACCTATCCAGGCATCTAAGGGCCAGCTCCCAGTGTTTTCTCCAGTCTACCTGATGAATCTGGGCATCTTGGGGCAATTGCCTCATGTACACAGGCAACCCTCTCCTGCTACCACCCAACCGTACAACCTGAGAGAGATGCACTTGTATAGCCATACTGGAAGCAAAGCTCTCTTCACCGAAGACTGAACTAGACAGTCGAGGAGAAGGTAAACACTTGTACCACACCACACTCATCACATAGTCCCTCAAAACCTACACCACCAAAACACACACAGAAACACAAAACACACACATACATTCACGGAGGCTCTCAAAAATATCTACCCAAGCAACAGAGACCTCCAAAGCAGAAACGCAAGCAACCTCCACCACCCAGCACAACCCAAATGACACATAGCCCACAAACTCAGTGTGCCACTCAACCACAGCCCATAAGGCATAACAACGTACCCAACACTCTAGTCATAGGTGACTCTATAGTCGGGCACACTGATTTTCCACTCACCAGGCTAAACAAGGAGAAAGTTACTGTCAGCTGCCTGTCAGGTGCCAGGATCCGCTACATAACGCATGCACTCAGGTCACTCCACAACAAGGACAAATATGACTCTCATTGTCCATGTTGGTGTGAATGACCTGAGACATACCTCCCTGGACTACATGAAGAGACATGGAGGAGCTCTCCGATCTTGTAGCCCAGGCAGGTATGTCCCTAGCCCTGGGTAGCATCCTGCCATCACCCAGAATGATAACACAGTACAAAGACAAAATGATTGACTTCAGCAATGGGTAAGCTTCCGGTGTCATTCTAAGGGGATCCAGTATCTGTCTGCCTGGGATGACATGATCGACAAACCACAATGCTTTGCCAGAGATGGCCTGCAGCTGTCTCCCTTGGGATTCCGGATACTGGCTAAGGCTCTTGCCACGCCTATAGTGGCTTTTTAGGCAAGATTCAAATGACAAATTCACCACCGTAACAGGTACAGCAAGCAAAACCTGAGGGTAATGCTACTTAATGCTAGAAGTCTAAACCTCAAAATGCACTCACTCGAGGCACTCCTTAAAATGGAGAACATTGACATCTGTGCAGTGACAGGGACCTGGTTCAAAGCTCCAGAGAGCACATCTGCATTACCAGGCTATAATTCATACCACACCTTTCAGCCACCTAACCTGGACCAAAGCAGTAAAGGCGGAGATGTGTCCATATTTATTAAGGATATCCACACCTCCAGGCTAGTTGCTCAGCATAATGCATCCGAGATTATCCAAGTGCAGCTAACTCTGGGCAAGACCACAATCTAAATTGTAGCTTGCTACAGATCCTCCACCATGCCCCAGGATTCCCACTCCTCATTTCTTGATACACTGGAAAATATTGAGGTATAACCTAACACCCTAATAATGGGTGATTTCAACTACCCTACCATTAACTGGGAAAACTACTCATGTACCAACTTTTGTGCTCAACGTTTTCTGGAATTCATAAATTCCAATGCCTTGGATCAACTTATCCACACCCCCACCAGGGGCAGCAATATCCTAGACCTGGTCATTACCAACATGGGCTACCGGTGTTCCACACCAGAGGTCAATTCCTCTTTGGTCAGATCCGACCACGAGTAAATCACCCTAGACATCCATATCCCACCCACCATTAGGGAAACCACCGTAAAGAAATTTCTCCATTACCAGCTTCATACTTCTTAAGACAGAAGTGGCAAACTTCACGACACCCATGCTGATGGACAATAGAGGTATGCTTGCTGAATCCTATACAATTGCACTTTATAAGCACTTACACAAGTGCATGGATCGTGCAATCCCTAACAGAACCAAGATGCTATCCTCCAAAAAAAAAAAAGGAAGCCAATCTGGTGGTCCCCTGCCATAAACAGTCTACAACAGAAGAAAGAAACTGTTGCAAAAAAGAGTAAAATCCCATGATTGGAGGATCTCTGTGGTCAGCCTCAGTGAGAATCTGAGATCCCTCGTAAAATCCTCCAAAGCTAGTTACGAAAACAAAATCGCCACTGATTCTAAAGACAACCTGAAAACATTCTATAGCTCTGTCAAGATTCTCGATGACAACACTCGGATCTGCTCTGAGTTACAGCACAATGGCACTAAATATACAGAACCAACTGATATTGCCAACATTCTGGCAGATAGGTTCAGTGCTAACTTTACCCCTTTCTCATCCCCTAAAGGGCCCATCTCTATACCGGAAGAATGTAAAGTTCCTGTAATCACAGCTGCACAGGTAAAAAAACACACTCTCCAAAGCCAAGAACACAGTATCTATGGGACCTGACAACATACCAGACTGCGTTCTACATGAACTACAGAACGAACTAGCACCCCACCTAACTACCATGTTCAATAATAGCCTCACTTCAAGCTTTGTGCCCACTGAATGGTGCACAACAACGGTTATCCCACTCCAAAAAGGGGGAGCCACCACAGACCCCTGGAACTACCGCTCCATTAGCCTGACAAGCCTGGTCTGCAAGGCTATGGAACGTATCATCATGGAACTTGTAAACAATGACATTGGTAATCTCCAAACTCTGGACCCTACCCAGTTCAGGTTTGTAAAAGGCAGATCATGTCTCCTAAACCGGATAGACTTCTTTGAAGTGGCCAACAAAACCGTAGATGAGGGTAAGGTGGTTCACACAGCCTATCTAGATCTCGCTAAGGCTTTCAACACCATCTCCCACTCTGGAATTATAGATAAACTCGCTAAACTAGGTATAAATCCCCATTTCACAAGATGGGTTGCCAACTGGCTCACTGACAACCCACACTGTGAAAGGAGCAGACTCTAAATCCAACTTCAGACCAGTGACAAGTGGAGTACCACAGGGTTCAGTCCTAGGTCCTCTCCTGTTTGGTATCTATTTCTCTGAAATACAGGCTAACACAGAAGGTCTTTGGCTAACAAAGTTTGCAGATGACTGCAAACTAGGAGCCATAATCAAAACTCCTAATGATGTGGACATCCTACAAAAGGGCCCCACTGAGACAGACGCCTGTTTTCAAAGCCATGGCCTCAAGCTCAATGCCAAAAAGTGCATGGTCATCGCTTTTGGTAAAAACTCTGTACCCATGAACTACCACATAGGCAGTAGTCTATTTAACAACAAAAGTGTGATAAGAGACCTTGGGACGCAGGTGGACAGTAGTCTCTCCTTTGATAATCACATCGCCACAGTAGTCAGGAAATCCTTCTACTGGCACACCCCATCACAAAAGGTTTCTCATCCTGGAAAAAAAGAGGTCATTGTTGGACTCTCCTCATCACTCATTAGACCCATTATAGAGTTCAACGCCCCTTTTGGTATGTACCTCACAAGACATCTACAACAACTGGAAAGGCCACAGAAATACCTCACAGAGGATTCCCAGCCTCAAACAGATGACCTACACAGACTGTGTCAAAAATCTCCAGCTTTTACTCTGTCGCATATCGCCTACTCAGAGGCGATCACTGCCTAACATACAAAGCTGTGTCAAACCCAGAGCTGTTGGACATGCTCCACTTAAAGAAATCCCAATCCCTCCGAGCTACACGCTCTAGGGACCTAAACCTTGTCACCACAATAAACGGAACATGCTGGAGGGATAGATTCCTGTCCCAGAGACTTCCCATACTCTGGAACAAACTACCTATCTATATCAAACAAAAGCTCCTCATTAGCACTCTTCAAGAAGAATCTTGATTGGATGGGAGATAGGAAATTCACCCCGGGGATTACTTCTGTGGCTCTGCTTGACAGGAGCACAGGAAAATAATTTTCTTGGGTGGCAAAAGCCAGGGTACCGTTTGGCTAGGCTTATATAGGCCCTAGGGCCAATAGCCTAGTACCTACCTATGAACTTATTTTGTGAGTTTCTGAGTTGCTGGTTTTATTCCTGCATCTCTACCCCCCCCCCCCCCAAATTCCAGTCTCTGCTTCATTTCTAACATACTCTTGGTTCTTCTAATCAACTCTTGTGCTTTTTTTCTGTGTCTCGAGCATTTTATGTTGAAATGTTGGGAAAAGGTTTTACTGGCATCGTCTCTTTGTGGTCTTTATTACCACAAGATCTAGACACAGAATCTCTTCCTGTTTCACAAACCACTTTTTGTTGGACAAACATTTGTATTTCCTCCTCAACATGTTCTACAAGAAAAAAAAAAAAGATTTTTTTTCCCTCCAGTAAACAATGTTCAGAAGATAGCTGGGTGTACAGCAGCTTGAATCTCGCACCTTCTTTTAGACATTCCCTGATTGCTGGAATAAAATTTCTCTTTGCCTGTAATCATTTTGTACAAACATTCGGTCTCCAACTTTTAGTACTTTGTTCTTCTGCCACAGTTTTCCCAGGATCAAGTCTTTCTGCCGATAGGATTGCATCTTTACTATTCAAAGTCTTGGCTACTTTCTCATGACTAGATGTGGCGCATTCACATGAATGTCCCTTTGAATTAACTCCTGCTGTGGAATGCCAGTCTAGTTGGTTATTTGTGATGTTATGAAATTAATAATGTCTGTTCCTTCCAGTTTCTCTGGTAGAACAGAAAATACCAGATTTTCCTTTGATGTTCATCGTGCATACAGCTGCAGTCATAACAGATGGGTTATCCTGCCGTCAGGTGGGTCCTCGGTCGGCCGAATTCCAAAGTCTAGGTCCGGCGTCGGTTGTCGTCGCTTCCTCCCTGATGTCAGTGCGGCAGGGGTATAAAAGAGGCAGCCGACACCATTTTCTTCAGTCTTTCTTGCCGCGTGGTGCCCGAAGCAGAAGCAGTTCGCAAGTGCCGGTTGGTCAGCTCCTGAGATTTACGTAAGTATTTCAGCCGAAGTCTTCTTGAAAGCTAAGTACCCCATTGGGGAAACTTTTCTTGTTTCAGACCGATGTCAGACAAAGTTAATAATTGCATTTCAGGTGGGAAGCAAATACCGCATAAGGATTTCCACTCTTACTGTATACCTTGCTTAGGCCTAGTCCACGTCGTCTCGGCCTGCCATTTTTGTGCTAGATTCAACAAACGTACTATTAAGCGTCGGGCGGAGTTCGCCCTTCACTTTTTTTGGCAAAAAATTTAAATGTTAAGTTGTCAATCTCGCCTTCATTCTTGCTGGATGGGTTCGGAGCCGATCCTCGGCCCCCACTGCACTGCTTTTTTTTAGCTTAGAACTTTTACCAGCTCGAGGAGGCCCTGTGTCCCCTATGATGAGGCGGCGGACTACTCCAGATCCCTGCCACACTTAGCAAGAGAGGTCTCCTTTTACCAGCAGAGCAGAAGAATTTCTCTAAGAAGAAAAGAGACCGACTCCACTTCAGAGTTTCGGAGCTTCTTCAGCGCAGCGGGTCGCTTCGGAGTCAAGAATCAATCTATCCTGGCCATCGCTCGGCTCTCCTCTCTTTCTTCCTTTCCTTCTCCGAGGGATCCGCTTGGTTTCCCTTCCTGGCGGCCTGAGGGCTAGTGGCATCGGCACCCCCTCTCTCCTCGCCCCTTGTCTCGCCCTGCGCTTTGGTCGGCTTCGGCGCCGACATCTTCCCGGCCAGCATTCCGGCAGCATTCCTGGAGCTCATATTCCGAGCGGGATATTCCGCCTCCCGAGAGAGCCTTGAGGTGAGACAGTGAGCTGTCCTCTCTCGAGGGTCCCGGTCCATCCTCCTCCCTGGATCCATCGCCCTAGGTTTCCCCATTGGGAATTTCCTCTCTCTTCCGAGGTTTCTCCCTCAGGGGAACCCCGGAAGGAGGAGAGGAGAAAAGAGGACTCCCACGGAGTCCTTGAGGTCTACTACCGTGATAGATGCTTAGATGGTTCGGTCTCCCCCCCTGGGGGATGTTTCAGACATATCACGGCCCTACGGGACAACAGTTTTCTTCCAAGGGTGTCTCTGTGGATGCTAAGTGGCGGTGGGCGGCTAACTAAGAAATACTGCATCTTCAGTACCTGTCCATCCTCCCTCCTCCTACTCTGGGACCATGGACAGGTATGGAAAGCGATGTTTTTCTTCCAGCTCTTTTGCTCGCTGCTGCGCTTATGTCTGTACTTCACCTCAGGCTTCAACGCAGATATTCTCAAAGAACTGGGTGAAGTAGTCCAGGATCCTTCTGCTGCTAAGATTGCCTCGCAGCTTGCAATCCTGAATTCCATATCTAACTCCTCCATCGATGGAGCGACAGGGCGTCAAGCACAGGGGTTGCTCTTAGACGCCAAGCCTGGATGCGGCTTTGTAATTTTATGACCCCCTTAAGGCGCCCTTCACAAATACCCCTTTGATGGTTCGATACCTTGACCAGGTGTGAGCAGGACAAACTCTTTCTGCCGTTGGAGTCCAGTTTTCCACTCTTCTAGACCATATCCCAAGGGTCAGAAGGGGGAGATGGTTCAAAAAGCCCAAGGAGCTACACGGACGACGTGGTCAGCTAACCCCCAGAGGCAGAGGGGGTAACAATAATAGACGCCCGCCTAGAGGGGTCCTCAGAACCAGGGCAACAGGGAGTCTCTTCCTGAGAAGCCCTTTCAGCATCCCTGAGGTGTTGTACCCAGTAGCCTGGCAATCCCTATCTGAAGAGAGTTGGGTACAGTCGATCATATCCGAGGGTTACAAAATCCCTTAAGGTTTCCCCTCTCTTACAATCCCTTCCAGACATCTCACCCGGTCAAAGGATTTGGCAGAACAGGAGGTTTCAAAGCTCCTAGAAAAGAGCCGCCCAGACTGTGCCAGCAGACCAGGTAGGATCCGCGCTCTACTGAGATTCTTTTGGTCCCCAAAAGGACGGGAGATTGAGACCAATATTAGACCTGAGCAATCTAAACAGATTTGTCAAGAAGGCAAGATTCCGGATGGTCACGCTTCAGTCCATTCTGCCCTTCCTGGGCAAGGACAACTGGATGTGCTCTGATGTTTATAGACCTTCAGGATGCATTATCACATAAAGATTCACAGACGCCCAGAAGGTTTCTCCGCTGCTAGGGACCAGTCATTACTAATTCAGAGCACTGCCCTTTGGCCTCACTTCAGCCCCCAGAGTGTTCACCAAATGCATGGCAGTGGTCACAGCTCATCTGAGACGCCAGGGATTCCAGGTGTTTCCCTACTTGGACGACTGGCTCCTCTCCGCCACCACCAAGTGTCAGCTTCTTCAGTCCAGAGACTACACTCTACAGCTTTGCAGGAGTTTGGGAATTTCAGTAAATTTTGAAAAATCTTCTCTGCTGCCTTGCCAATCTATCACCTTTATAGGCGCAGAATTAAACACCGTCAAAATGATAGCCAGACTAACAGAGCAAAGAATTCTGGACATCCAAAATTCGCTCGGCAAAATTCTATTGCAAAGCAACAAGATCAAAGCCAGATTTATACTGAAGGTTCTAGGTCTTATGGCTGCGCCATTGTTCTTCTACCACTGGCTCGCCTACGCCTTCTGCAGTGGATGCTATTCACGCAGTGGTCGTATCCACAGTCCCCGATGAGGCACGAAATCTTGGTCACACAGTCGCAGAGCTCATCTGAACTGGTGGATATCTTCCCTCTTCTTCATCAGGGCCGACCTTTATTCCCCTCCTCCAGTTGCCACAGTCACTACGGATGCCTCTCTGATCGGGTAGGGGCATTATCAGGGCAGGATGGTCCACGGACGGCAACCCATAGAATACCATCTGCACATAAATGTCCTGGAGATGAGAGCAGTGCTTTTAACGCTGCAAGCCCTCAACGACTTTCTTCCCACGGGACTATTGCAGTACAAACGGACAACATGTCCGTGGTCTGGTACATCAACAAACAGGGCGGACCAGGTCCTATCCGTTATGTCGAAGCTCTCAGACTTTGGCAATGGGCATTTCTTCTCAGCGGTTTCTGATAGCAACGCATCCCCGGCAGGTCCAACCTTTAGCGGACAGGCTGAGCAGATCCATTCTGATGCCTCACGGTGGTCTCTCAATCAATCTGTAGTGGATCAGATTTTTCTGAAGTGGGGCACTCCTTGTTGCGATCTTTTGCTACTCCAAGAAACAACAAGTGCCCCGATTTTTCACTCTTTCCCTTCCAGGCCAACCCCTGAGAGACTCTCTAACCCAGGATTGGCCCCGGGACTTCTGTACACTTTTCCTCCCTTTCACTTGATTCCACAAGTCATTCAGAAAGCCACCGCTTTGAGAGCCAAGTTGATCCTCATTGCCCCATATTGGCCTCGACAAATTTGGTTTCCGCCTCTGCATAGTCACCTTCTGGTGCAGCCCTGGCATCTGGACCCAGTTCCGATCTCTTGATCCACCAGTCGGGTCAGCAGCACCGAGCCATTCATTCTCTCAACCTCACTGCTTGGTTGCTCCACTTCCTACCTAGCCAGGCTACCGATGATTTCGATTCAGTCAGAGACATTTTAGTGTCTTTGAAGTCGCCCACTAGGACTGTTTATGCTAGCAAGTGGCTATTTGGGCAAATTCCAAAAATATTGACCCCTTTACTGCTCCTGTACATTCGGTTTTAGATTTCCTGGAGGTTTTTCATTCAGGATCCTCGCCATCTACAGTCAAAGTACAACTGGCTGCTATTTCCAAGTATCATGTTGGCTTGCATGACAATAACATTGTCTCATAGATTATGCAAGGCCTTTCTGAGAGGAGTTTTTCTCCTAAAACCACCTATAAAGCATCCTCCTCCGCAATGGGATCTAAACTTAATGTTGGCATCCTTGATACTACCTCCCTTCGAACCGCCTGCTTCATGTTCTTTGAAATTATTGACCTGGAAAACTATATTTTTACTGGCTGTCACTTCTGCAAGAAGAGTTTCCTAGATTCAAGCTCTCTGCATTCGCTCTTATTTGGTTTTTCATAAGGACAAGGTATCATTAAGAACTAACCCTTCCTTTCTTCCCAAAGTCGTATCTCAAACCAACATTAACCAATCTATAGACCTACCAGTCTTTTTCCCAAACTATTCCGACAGAGCTGAACAGAAACTGCATTTTTTGGATGTCCATTGTCAGCTCAGGTACTATTTGCATAGAACAAAACAATTCAGAAAATCGGACCAATTATTTGTCTCCTATGCAGAAAACAGGATAGGTCTTCCAGTCTCTAAAGTGACCTTATCCAGATGGTTAACTTCCACTATTTCCTATGTATACTCTCTGAGGCAAGCAGCTATCTTCTAAGCCAAAAGCACACTCAACCAGGAGTCTATCCACTTCTGCAGCTTTTCAGGATGGACTACCCATCGATACCATTTGTGCAGCAGCTACTTGGGCTACGCCTCATACCTTTATCTCTCATTACAAATTGGACTTGGCCTCCAGAGATAGGGCCAGTTTTGGTTCCACAGTTCTCAAGAGTCTGTTCCATTGAGCCACCCGGGATACAGGTGCTAGGGACGCGGTCCCATCCAGCAAGAATGAAGGCGAGATTGACAACTTAACCAAGTTATGTACCTACCATAACGTTCCATGTTAGTGGTCTTCTCTTTCTTAAGGCCCTCCCTCCTTCCCCTGGCCTGGACAGATCTTGAAGAGTTCCTATTAGGTTGTTTCCTCCTGAGCCTTCATATGAGGACTTCTATTAGGATCTTATGTTCCTAATTATGTTAGGATAGTCTTTAGCAGGGTAGGTTAGCTACCAAACGAGATCTGAGGTAGTTCCATCATGGGATATAGGGTTGCCTCGAGCTGGTAAAAGGAGTTCCTAAGCTAAAGCAGTAGCCGAGGATCGGCTCCGAACCCATCCAGCAAGAAAGAAGGCGAGAGAAGACAACTAACATGGAACGTTATGGTAGGTACATAACTTCTAATTATATTATGTCGTCGGATACTCCGACTCCAGTTTTGAGCAGAAAACGCAAAGATAAGGACCGGCATACGAGGTCCACACCACCTACTGATACCACGCTAAGGCCGACTACCGGTTCTCCGGTACTCAGCGAGGTGCCTACGCAGCCCCTGAGTACCGTTGACAATGCATTACCGGTGTCTTCAGTACCCGAGGTCGCAGGCTCCTCGGCCCCCATTCCTACTACAGATACCGACGCCACTCCTGGAGGGGAAACTCAGAATTTAGACAGGCCTGCCATTTCTCAAGGGGTTTTCAGGCCTTCCTCCTTCTCTATTAAAGCCTTCACTAAATCTAAAACAGCCATGAAAACCAAAAAACAGGTTTCTCAGACACCCTCTCAAGGCACCATGCCTAAAAAACAGATGCTTAAAATGGCTGAGGATTTGATTACTCTTATCAGGGGTTTTCAACCCCCCTCTGACAAAAGGCCCAGATTAGAGGAAAACTACCCTTCCTCAGATCAAGCTTCTATTACCTCAGAACTATCTGAGGACCAGCATTGTGCCTATTCTCCATTCGAAGACTCTGATGCAGAGGAGTCTATTCCCTCGGTCTCCCCCCCTGAGGACTTCCCTCAATGTATGCAGGGTTTCCCCAAAAGAGAACACTTTCACTGGGAAGGCCAAGATTACTCGGATTCCAAGAAAAGGCTCAGGGAATTTCTTCTGCTCCCCCAGCATAGGCCTCTGGCTATCCCTCCTGTTTTAGATATATTGGATGATGTGTACACAGAAGCCAGCCTTAATCCTGATTATTTGCCTCCAGCTCCTGTTAAACCAGACAGGTATTACCAGGTTCCTGATTCTCACCAGTTCCTGTATAGAAGCCATACTGCTGACCCAGAAACTATATCACAGGGTCTCAAGGTTATTAAGGCCTCTACTGCTAAAAACCCATTACCTTCAGAGAGAGATTCCAGATCTTTAGAAAGGTGGGGGAAAAAGGTGTACACCTCGGCCACTTTAACCATGAGGGCATTAAACTGTCAGTTCCATATGTTAAAGTATCAACAGTTTTTGATATCTCAGCTGAAAAGCAAAATGACACAACCAGAACAACCAGATTTAAAAGAGTTGCAGGATTTGTTGCATGGTGCAGAGCAAGTGGGTAAACATAACTTGCAGTGCGGTTTTGATTCTTTAGAGGCCTCATGTAGAGCTGCTGTTACGGGGTCTGTTATACATAGGCATGCTTGGCTCAAAGAGCAAACCTTACCAGATCATGTCAAAGCTAAATTATTAGATGCACCTCTTCAAAAAGATGTATTGTTTAGTGTTAAAGCAGAGGAGGTGCTAAAGAAAATGGAGGAAAAAGCGAAATCAATGCAAACAGTGAAAGATTTTCTGCAGGTACAGCCTCCACGTTTCAGCAGAAACTGACCTTCAAAAAATTGGTCCTTTCCAGCCACGGACAGACCTCAAGGGGGCAGATACAGGCATCCAAGGGGTAGAGGGCAACCTCATGGATCCTTCAGAGCCAGACAGTGGCAAGCACCAACCCCAAAAGGTGGAGAAGATAGATCACAGTCTTTTAGAAAACAGACACAATGACTTCCCCCTACACCTGCCAAGCAAAGCTTTAATGGCAGCACCTTTGGGCGGAAAACTGACATTATTCTCAAAAAAATTGGCATATTGTTACAAAAGACAAATGGATTCTGGACATTATAGACAGAGGCTACAGGTTCCACTTTCACACCCTTCCAAAAATGAGAGGCATGCCAAACCCGCCACAAAATCAAAGGGCAGAGATACAAAAACAAATGTCAGCTCTCATGGACATGAATGCAATTCAAGAGGTACCTGCAAAAGAACAAGGTCAAGGGTTTTATTCCAGACTATTCCTGGTACCAAGGAAAGACAAAGATTGGAGACCTATCTTAGACCTATCCATCCTAAACACATATCTACAGGTGCCAAAATTCAAGATGCTCACATTACAGCAGCTTCTTCCCATGCTGGGCAAGGAGTCTTGGCTGGTAACATTGGACCTCAAGGAGGCATACCTGCATGTCCCTGTCAGACAAGATTGCAGAAGATACCTTAGATTTCTTGCAGGTTAAACCCATTACCAATTCTCTGCATTGCCCTTTGGCTTATCTACTGCGCCCAGAGTGTTTACGAAATGCCTGGCATCAGTAATCGCCTTCTGCAGACTACAAGGGATACAAATCTACCCATATCTGGACGACTGCCTGACCCAAGCGGACAGCAAGAACATACTACTGCAGCACCTGGCGTTTGTAATAAAACTGTTGAACTTCCTGGGATACACAGTCAACAAAAAGAACTTAAAACTAATACCCTCTCAACAAATAATTTTCCTGGGTGCCAACTTGGATACAACCACCCAGATGGCCTACCTCACGCCAGACAAGCAAGGGCAACTGTCTCAATACTTAAGAAAAATGGCAACTTACACCAGGCTAACTGCAAGGAAAGTCCTGCAGGCTCTGGGATTCATAGCATCTTGCATCCTACTTATCCCATGTGCAAAGCTGCATATGAGGAAACTTCAATGGTACCTAAAAAACTTATGGTCTCAACACAGCCACAGCTTGGAAGCAATTATACCACTCATTCCATGCCTTCAAAAGGAATTTATGTGGTGGGCTCAAGCTTACCAAAGAAACACAGGTCTTCCTTTCTGTGTACCTCAAGCAACTCAAATCATCACAACAGACGCCTCAGACTACGCCTGGGGAGCACACATGACAGATCAGTGCATTCAGGGAAAATGGGCACGAAAAGAGAAGCTCCTTCACATCAACCAAAAGGAAATGCTAGCCGTGCAAAAGGCTATTATGACCTTCAAAGACCTACTGCATCCAGGCCAGCTATTGATAAGGACAGACAACACCACAGTGATGTGGTACATAAACAAAGATGGGGGAACTCATTCATTCCCCCTGTGCAGGTAAGCCATAACCCTACGGAACACAGCACTGGAATTGAAAATTCAACTACAGGCACAATTCCTGCCAGGGAAGGAAAACACACTGGCAGACAACCTAAGCAGAAATATGACAGATCCACATGAATGGAAGTTGCATCCTCAAATTTTCACAAAGATAACTCAGGCATGGGGACAGCCAGACATAGCTCTCTTTGCTACCCACAGAAATTGCCAGTTGAAAAATTTTTGTTCAAGGACCTATCATCCACAGGCCTGGAAAGTGGACGCACTTTCCTTCAATTGGGCAACATTGACAGTCTATGCCTTCCTGCCTCTTCCTCTGCTGCCCAAAGTTCTATTAAAAGCCAGAGCAGAGAGGCCAAAAATGATTCTCATTGCTCCAGACTGGCCAAGGCAACACTGGTATCTGCTCCTGAAGAGCCTGACACATTCCCCACCATGGATCCTACCTCTAGTCCCTCTTCTGTTGTCCCAGCACAACTAAAAACTCTTCACAGCCATCTCAAAACTGTAAATCTAGCTGCATGGGGAATTCCTTGATTTTCCAACAGTTTCTCCTCTCCAAGGAGGTGCAGGATGTCATCTTGGAGGCCAGAAGACCTTCTGCTAGAAAGGCCTACTCAGCCAAATGGAAACAATTTTATGCCTGGAATCAAAAGAAGGGACAGAATCCTTGGGTAATAAATATACCTCAAATTTTACAGTACCTAGCTGAGATGTTAAACAATGGACTTTCCTTCTCCTCCATCAAGATCCACGCTTCAGCCATTTCTGCACAATACAACACAGATCCTCCTTTATTCTCTCATCCTCTCTTAAGGCAGTTCCTCAGAGGGGCAAAGAATATAAAACCCCCAAGGAAACTACCAGTCCCTGCTCGGGACCTCAACTTTGTGTTTGAAAAGCTGACCCTTCCTCCCTTTGAGCCAGCTTCTTCATCAGAGTTACAGTACTTGTCATGGAAAACAGCCTTTCTTCTGGCTATCACCTTAGCTCACAGGGTTTCGGAGCTACAGGCCCTCATGGCTGTGCAACCATTCATCATTTTCCATCAGGACAAAGTTTCCTTACGAACCAACCCTACCTTTATGCCAAAGGTACTATCCAGTGTAGCTTTGAATCAGACTATCCACTTACCTACCTTTTATCCTAATCCACAAAACAAAGGGGAAAGACTACTACATTCCTTGGACATTCACAGACAACTTTGTTATTATTTGGACAGGACAAAGCCATTCAGGAAATCTGAGCAACTCTGTGTCCTATGCTGCAGGTGCTCAAGGAAAGGCTATTTCCAAACAGACAATTTCAAAATGGATAGCCCACTGCATACACTTTTGTTACTCATTTCATGGAAAAACTGTGCCTGCATGCATCAGATCCCACTCCACCAGAGCCACAGCTACCTCTGCAGCCTTCCTCAGGGGGGTCCCTACCAAGGATATTTTGGAAGCAGCCACCTGGAGTTCAGTGCACACTTTCTCCAAGCACTATCACCTCCCACTATACTCTAAATCTAGAGCGGGCTTTGCCACAGCAGTCCTGCAGGGCATCTTAGCCCCTCCTAGTTCCACTTAGTGCCTACCACCCTTACTTAGCTTTGGGATTCTACCCATCTGTTATGACTGCAGCTGTATGCACGATGAACATAGTACAGTTTTGTACCTACCATAAATGTAGATGTTCGAGTGCTCATACAGCTGCAGTCCAGGTTTCCCTCCCTCCAACCCCTCTTAGGACAGGCTTTATGACAAACCCTTTTCATGTAACCTTTTGGGGCACTCTTTTATGGTGTATTTGCTTGCAACTACTGTTTTTGTTTTATCAACATTGCATTTTTGCATAACATTATGTTTGCCTTCCTTCTGGGGGCACCTGACATCTGGGGCAAGAAAAACTGAAGAAAATGGCTTCGGCTGCCTCTTTTATACCCCTGCCGCACTGACGTCAGGGAGGAAGTGACACCGGACCTAGACTTTGGAATTCCGCCGACCGAGGACCCGCCTGACGGCAGGATAACCCATCTGTTATGACTGCAGCTGTATGAGCACTCTAACATCTACATTTATGGTAGGTACAAAACTGTACTTTCTGTCCTCTAACTCTGCCATTTTTTGAAAAATGTCTAGTTAAGCAGAGCCATATTCTGCCAGTCTTTTCTTCATTTTAACCTCTGATTCTTACAGTTTTATCTGCTCATCTGAATATCTGTTTAAACCTTCCATTTTTTCCAGCATTTTGTTAATCTGAGTTGATGTACTACTCCAGCGTTTTATTTTAATCAGCTCTGAGCACATGTAACTTATTTTTTATCTAGATTACTGTACGTCAGGTCTTGCACCATAGCTGGAGTGTGAACTGCTTTTTGCTGAACATCTGCAGGATTCTTCCCAGCCAGTGATTTCTGCTCACCTTTTGTGATTTATTTTACTTTCAGGTTCTTTGGCATCCGGGCAGTGCACTAACTAACCATTAAGTGAAATGTATCCAAAAAAAGACAAATTCACTGGCTTTTTTCTGAGTTTCTGTTTTCACACTTGGAGAGCTGAAATTAATCTGCTAATTTAGTGTGCAGCCATCTTGGAAGTCCCTGAGAATTAGTAATCCATTTTATGCCTAAAGTTGTAGCAGATATTTTACTTGAAACTGTCTATCTCTCCGATGTCCTTCAAGGATGCATCTGCAGTCTTTACAAATGGGTTGTCCTGTCGTCAGGCAGCCCTTCGGTCGGCCGGATTCCAAAGTCTGGGTCTGGCTTCGGCTGGTGTCGCACTTCACCCGACGTCATTGCAGTTCTTCGGTATAAAGGCATCAGCCGACGCCATTTTCCTCAGTCTTTCTTGCCGCTCAAGCAGAAGCTGTTCGCAAGTGCCGGTCGGTCAGATCCAGAGATTACTACTACCATATTACTCAAGACTTCTAAAAGCTAAGTACCCGCTAGACTCTTTCTTGCCTCAGCCGATGTCAGAGAAAGTGAATAACTGTTTATCTTGTGGGAAACAAATACCTCATAAAGATTTCCACTCCTATTGCATACATTGCTTAGGCCCAGACCACGACGTAGCAGCTTGTCTAGCCTGTGCTTCTTTTAACCGACGGACGCTTAGACGTCAGTCAGAGTTTGCTGAACAGATTTTCGGCTCCGATTTTGCCTATATTATGCCGTCGGATCCTCCGACAACGCAAATTACCAAAAAACGCAAAGGACCGACAGTCCGCGGTTTCAGCCGAAACCTCGGTTAAGCAAACCGCGAGTGTCTCTGTTTCGGCCGAAACCGAGCAAACGGTTCTTTCTTCAGCTGAAATCATGCCTTCTACCGAGGCCTCTTCTAACCTGGTAGAAACGGCTTCTGAAATCCAACCTTCTGTTGCGGTTTCACAGGAATTATCAGACACCATTCCCCTGGATATTTCAACCCCTGCACGTGGAGCTGCTAGGCCTCCTGCAGCTATGTCTATTAAGGCCTTTGCCAGGGCTAAAGCAGCCAAAGCATCAAAAACGGTGCCTACCAAACCCCCCTCTCACAGGCCCAGCACCAGCTCCCATATGCTTTCTTTGGCTGAAGATCTCATCTCTTTAATTCGTGGAGTCCAGCCTCATCCAGACAGGGCCTCTCTCCCTCCTCCAGAAAAGAGGCCTAGAGCAGAGCCCCCTGAGCCAGTATCCACAGATGATTCCTCTGATGACTCAGAGCATACAGACCCTCCTGAGGCTCCTTATTCTCCTTACGAAGACTCTGATGCTGAAGAGTCCATCCCTTCAGCCTCTCCGCCTGTTGAATTTTCCTTTGGGGAAACCTTGCATGCTATGAGGGAACAATTTCAGTGGCAGGGCCAAGATTTCTCAGACTCCAGAAAAAGGCTTAGGACCTTTCTACATTTGCCACAACATAGGCCTTTAGCTATACCTCCAGTCCTTTCTGTTGTTCATGATGCATTTAATGATGCTTGCACTGCTCCTGATTCATTACCTCCGGCTCCTGCTAAGCCCGATAGGTTCTACAGGGTCCCGGACACTCATCACCATTTATACAAGGCTCCTTTTGCAGATCCAGAGACCATCTCCCAGGGCCCTAAAGCTGTAGCAGCTACTTCTACTAAAAACCCCCTCCCCTCTGAAAGGGAATCCAGGTCCTTAGAGAGATGGGGTAAAAAAGTTTACACCTCTGCTACTTTGTCAGCTAGAGCTTTGAACTGCCAATTTCATATGATTCAATATCAAGAGTTTATGCTTGACCAGTTGACTAAAAAGCTGACCTCTGAAGAATCTTTAGATAAAAAGTATGTTCAAGAAATGGTACATAACATACAGCAGGTTAGTAACCATTCTTTAAAATGTGGCTATGATGCACTGGAGGCTTCCTTTAGATCAGCCATGACCGGCACAGTTATCAGGAGGCATGCATGGTTGAAAGAACAGGCATTACCAGACCATGTCAAATCAAAGCATTTGGATGCAACTATGGACAAGGTCAATTTATTTGGTTCCCCTGCACAGCAGGTACTAAAAAAGATGGAAGAGAAGGCAAAATCTGTACAAACAGTGAAAGATTTCTTACAAGTTCAACCTCCAAGGTTTAGCAGGAACTGGCCCTCCAAGAATTGGTCCTTTCCGGACTCCTCTAAGACACAAAGAGGGAGGAATAGGCGCTCTAGAGGCAGAAACCAATCCAGGGGTGCCTACAGGGCACGCCAGTGGCAAGGTAACAATCAGCGAGGCACGGATACAGCCACCACCACTACAACAACTCAATCACAGTGACTTGGCGGTGGCACCGCCTACCAGGGAACAACTAGAAGCACCCTTAGGCGGAAAGTTGACCTTATTTTCAAAGAACTGGCATTGCATCACAAGAGAAAAATGGATTTTGCAAACTATAGACCAAGGTTACAGGTTCCATTTCCATACTCTACCAGGGAAGAGAGGAATGCCAAACCTACCACCTACTCAAAGGACAGAAGCTCTAAAGCAAATATCTCTATTATTAAGAATGAGAGCTGTGGAAAAGGTACCATCTATGGAGCAAGGAAAGGGATTTTACTCCAGACTCTTCCTGGTACCAAGAAAAGAAAACAAATGGAGGCCTATTCTAGACCTGTCCGCTTTAAACACATTCCTCATTGTTCCAAAATTCAAAATGCTGACCCTACAGCAGCTTCTTCCCAATCTGGGCAAGGAGTCTTGGCTGGTAACTCTAGATCTCAAGGAGGCATACCTGCACGTCCCCATACGACCAATTTGCAGAAGATACCTCAGATTTCTTGCAGGATCAGAGCATTATCAATTCTCAGCATTGCCCTTTGGCTTATCTACTGCGCCCAGAGTGTTCACGAAATGCCTGGCATCAGTAATCGCTCATTGCAGACTTCAGGGGATTCAAATCTATCCCTACCTGGACGACTACCTGATACAAGCGGACAACAAAATCAAGCTAACAGAAGACTTACAAAGAGTCATTTACCTGCTGCAAGCTGCAAGTCAATATAAAAAAATCAAGGCTGATTCCATCCCAAAGAATAACCTTTCTGTGTGCAGAACTGGACACATCAAAACAAATGGCATTCCTAACTGCAGAAAAGAAAGAGCAACTTCCTCTCTACTTCTTGGCATTAACCAAGCAGAACCATCTAACTGCAAGAAAAGTGCTACAAGCTCTAGGCTTCATGGCATCCTGCATAATACTGGTCCCTCATGCCAGACTGCATATGAGAAAGCTACAGTGGTACCTAAAGAATTTGTGGTCCCAACACAAGCACAGCCTAGAAACCAAAATTCCAATAATCCCATGCCTGAAGCAAGAGTTCCTATGGTGGGCTCAGGCCTGCCAATCAAACACAGGATTGCCCTTCTGCAAAAGTCAACCAAGACAAACCATCACGACAGATGCCTCAGACCTCGGTTGGGGGGCACACATGCTGGGCAAGTGCATTCAAGGCCTATGGACTCAAGACCAGCTGCACCTGCACATAAATCTAAAGGAAATGATGGCAGTAAAATTGGCAATCCAGTCATTCAGACCTTTTCTCCAAGAAGGTCAGCTGATAAGGACAGACAACACCACAGTTATGTGGTACATCAACAAACAGGGAGGCACACATTCATATCCTCTATGCCGGCTGGCACTGGACCTATGGGATGTGGCTCTGGGCTACAACATTCAGTTACAAGCAATTTATGTACCGGGGAAGGAAAACATTCTAGCAGACATATTAAGCAGAACTACCACAGATGCCCACGAATGGATGCTGCATCCGGACATCTTCAAAGCCATCACAAGAGAATGGGGATTGCCACAAATAGACTTGTTTGCATCCCCACTCAATCACCAGCTAAAGAAATTCTGCACAAGGACGTACCACCCACTTGCTTGGAAGGTGGACTCCCTATCTTTCAGTTGGAAAAACCTGATAGCATACGCATTCCCACCACTTCCTTTGATGCACAAGGTGCTTCTGAAGATCAAAGAGGAACGTCCGAGGATCATTCTGATAGCTCCAGACTGGCCAAGACAACATTGGTATCCATTGCTGAGGAGCATGTCCGGGAACAAATATGGACACTAGCCCTGATCCCATTACTGTTAACACAGAACAACTACAACATCCTGCATCCAAACCTGAAAACTCTGCAGCTAACTGCCTGGAACATTACATAACAGCAATTAACCCAAATTTATCCCAAAGGGTTAAAGACATAATCCTGGAGGCTCATAGACCTTCAACAAGAAAGAATTATGCAGCAAAATGGAAAAGATATCTCATTTGGAGTACTGCAAAGGGGCAAGATGTGACACTGGTGAACATAGCCAACATCCTGGAGTACTTGGCAGAGCTCTTCCATACAGGCTTGTCCTATTCTTCCATCAAGATACATGCATCGGCTATTTCAGCAGAATACAGCTTGGATCCTCCTGTCTTCTCTCATCCTCTGCTCAGGCAGTTTGAGAGGAATTAAAAATGTAAAACCTCCCAGGAAACCTCCATTGCCAGCATGGGACTTGAACTTTGTGCTAGAAAAATTGACACTTCCCCCTTTCGAATCAGCAGCAACAGCAGAATTACAATACTTATCCTGGAAGACTGCTTTCCTGCTGGCAATAACTTCAGCAAGAAGGGTCTCTGAACTACAGGCATTAATGGCAGTGCAACCCTTCCTGATCTTCCATCAAGATAGTGTCCATGAGAACAAATCCTACATTTATGCCTAAGGTGGTATCCAGAGTCTCTTTAAATCAGGCTATCCACCTACCCACATTCTTCCCCAACCCACAGAACAGGGGAGAAAGACTCTTGCATACCTTGGATGTACATAGACAATTACGCTACTACCTGGACAGGACAAAAACCAATAGAAAAACTGACCAGCTTCTGGTAGCATATGCAACAGGAAAGGAAGGAAAACCAATTTCAAAACAGACAATCTCCAAATGGATAGGAAATTGCATTAGATTTTGTTACTCCTACCATGGAAAGAAAACTCCAGAGAACATCAGGTCTCACTCCCCAAGGGCTACAGCCACTACCACAGCTTTCTTACGAGGAGTGGCTACCAAGGACATTATAGAGGCTGCCACTTGGACCTCCGTGCATACATTTGCCAAGCATTACAATTTACCTCTTTACTCTAGATCCCGAGCAGGTTTTGCCACTGCTGTTTTGCAAGGGATCCTAACTACACCATAATCTCTACTCTTTTCCTCCTCCCCTAGTTTAGCTATGGTATTCTACCCATTTGTAAAGACTGCAGATGCATCCTTGAAGGACATAGTACAGTTTTGTACCTACCATAAATGTAGATGTCCGATAGGAATGCATCTGCAGTCAGGATTACCCACCCACCTTCCGCTGAGGTACTCCTAGGGTATTTGCCAACCTTCAGCTAGCTTGGGGGGGATCTATTATGGTGTATTTGTTTGTATATATGTACATACATGCTTATTTTATGTGTTTGCTCTCTACTATTTGGAAATTTTGGCATTTATCCAAATTTAGCCATCCAAGAGGGCACCTGGCATCTGGGGCAAGAAACACTGAGGAAAATGGCGTCGGCTGATGCCTTTATACCCAAAGAACTGCCGCAATGACGTCGGGTGAAGTGTGACACGAGCCGAAGCCAGACCCAGACTTTGGAATCCGGCCGACCGAAGGGCTGCCTGACAACAGGACAACCCATTTGTAAAGACTGCAGATGCATTCCTATCGGACATCTACATTTATGGTAGGTACAAAACTGTACTTTCTCTTTCCTGAAGCTAAAAATAAGGAAGAAAGGGTACTCCATACCTTTGTCCACAGACAACTTTGATAACTGTCTTGATAGAACTAAGTCTTTCAGATGTTTGGATCAGTTGTGCATTTCTTGTGAAGGCAGATTTCCAAATGGTTGTCTAAGGCTTTTTACTTTTGGTGTGGTGAGTTGAACAAAAAGTTTCTGGGCAGGGTGAAGGCCAGATGTACCAGGGTCTTGCATTCGTCTATGGATTTTTGTAATGGGTTGGTTAAGTATTGTAGAAGTAGCAGCTGGGTCCCCTGTACATACTTTTACAAAGCACCATAACCGGGAAAAAGCCGAGAGACGCAACAACAACAACCATAAGTGATTCCTTCTCTAGGTCTACATCAGTATTTGCTAGGACCATGCTCCAGGGGCTCCTGGACATTTCCCCTTCCACCTCCCAAATGTAGTGAGCTAGAGAAATCTAAGGTAGCTGTACCAGTGATCAATATAAACATAATGCAGTTGTGTGAGTAAACTTACCATAGTAGTAGATGTTTGAATAATCACTGCTGCAGTAGCCACTCTTTCCCTGGTTTTTGATGTGTTTAAGCCATAGTGTAAATTATTTTTTTGTGCCTAGTGTTGTCTTTTCAGGGCTCAGTCTCCCTCTCTGTTGGCATGAAAGCTCTGCAGGACCAAATAAATTCCTTGCAATCCATTTTAGTTCAGCTGTAGTCATGCCATTGTGTATTATAGGTGTAATAGAGCATTTTGTCTGGGTTTCTGAGTTGATATATTTGTAATATAATTTTTCATTGCATGTAGCACCAGTCAGTTTTAAACTTAGTTTTTGCATGTCTTAATGCGGATGTTTTTTGCAAATTCTGTCAAGTCTGGATTTGTGTGTTGTGTCTCTTGTATCACTAAACCGCACTTTTTTCTTGTTATACAATTTAAATCAGAATTCCCCGTTATTCATATTGAGATTTATTTTTAGTCATTTCCAGTGATAACTAATATTTATTTTTCATCATCTTAATATCTAATATTTGATGTACATTCTTTAACCATGTACTCTGAGGTAATACTTCTGAAATTTCATCATATTTAAGTAGTTGAAAATTATATTTTTTTTCTTTCCTTGTATGAATTTATTTACATGGGTGAGAATTTCATATTGTAATGAGTTGTGGTCAGAACTGCCTAGTGTAAACATTTTCAATCAACCTATCACAGTAATAATGTCCAAGATGTTTTTATTCCTAGTTGCTTTTAATTCTGCAAGTCCGTGGATTGATGTATGTGAGAATTCTGTATTTGAACTTTGTGTAGTTGTACCATTTGTCTTTAGGTTAATTCAGGTCATCTGATAGAATAATTTGCTAGTGGGCTAAGAAAGTGTCCAGGTTAAGTAAGTTGGTGTTAATGTGCAACTGAGTCCATAGAAGGTTTTCTGAATTATGTTGCATCTACCCATCAGTCCCTTAAGATGGTCTATTGTTTCCATGTTTAGTTATGTAAATTAGTTCTGGTGGTTATGATTCATGAAGTTGCTGTCACCAAGCTTATTTTGCTTTTGACACTCCTCTTTCGTTTATCCATAAAGTGTTAAACCCATTGTGTCTTGTGCTTTAGCAATAGCCACCACGGTTAGATTGTCCATTTTCTTAATGTTTATATAATTCATGGCATTTATTCTCTAGGCCAGGAGCAGTACATAAGTACGTCTTTATAATTTGATTAGAACTTCTGTTTTTGAGGAATTTCTTCTGAATACTTTTGTTATATAAAAAAGTATGCTTTTGATTTTTAGTACTATCAAGTTCCACGCCATATGAAAATCATAGTTTGTAAAACATGTATCGGTCCACTCTTCATGGTATATAATCAGTTTTAGTGGATAATTTGTATAGAGTTCCCTTAGATGGGTGTTAAGTAAAAACACTTTAGTCATTTAATCTTTCAGAGAAATTTCACTAAAAGTAACGCCAATATTTGATTCCAGTATATCAAATGCAAGGCTTTTCATATGGTTTAATGCAGAACTGTAGCATGGTCATCTGGCATCGTGGTACCTCTCAACACCAAGTTGAAGGGTGAGCAAAAAACGTCTCTTTTCCAATTGATAATCCTTGAAAGAAGGGGTTTCGCATCATCTTTGTTGCACCCTCATGTCTTCCTGATGTGAGGAGCAAAAAACAGTGTTCTGTTCTCACAATCACACCCTGTAACACTTTGAGCCTGGCACAGGTGTCTCCTTCTCCCTGTCCTATGTATGTTTCTGATTTAATAGGGTATGATTGAAATCATTTGCTTAACTCTGAATTTCCTGCATGTCTGTAGTCATAATCTCTATCGAAAAACCTACAGATTTAGATGTTCTTCATGTTTCACTGTTGCAGTCATCACCTGCGGATTATCACTGCTGTGGTAGCCCTCGGCTGGCCGAATACCAGAGTCAGTTTTTCTGCGTTGGCTGCTGTCGCATGCTGCCTGACGTCAGGTCGTCAGTGCTATAAAGGAGAGCAGCCGACGCCATTACATCAGTCTTTCTTGCTGTGGAGTCCGTAGCAGAAGCAGTTTGCAAGTATGCCGGTCGGTCGCTACCAGAGATTTGATTTACAGCTGAAAACGTCTAAAGCTAAGTACCCTGTAGGGGATCCTTTTTTTCTTGCACTAACTGATGTCCGAAAAAGTTAAGTCTCACCTGTGGAAAGCAAATACCTCAGAGACTTCCACTTATACTGCATCACTTGTTTAGGCCCAGATCACGACATCCCCCATTGCCAATTCTGTGCCCTCTCTAATGCGAGAACCATTCATCGTAGAGCTCTTATTGTACCCGAGAATTTTCGTCTTCAGTCTTTGCATTCTGAAATGGCATCAGTCAGCCAACCATCCATAGACTTTCCAAAGAAACGCAAGGATAAAGATAGAGACAGACCACACAAGGCCAAGCCTTCCGGTGACGCTGCCACTAAGCAAGGTCATCAGTTCTCCGGAATTCAGTGAGGCACTTTCCCAGACCCTGATGCCTGATTCAGTACGTTTGCAGGACTCTACCAAGACCCTTTCGGAGTCTGGTATGCCACAGAAGTCATCTTCATTTACTGAGCCTTTGGTTGTCTCTGCCTCGGTTGGGTTCAGAGCCGCGACGCAGACAACGGCTTCTGAGGAGTCCTTTCACACCACCGATTCAGACAAAAAAAAGATGTCTTCTCTTCAATTACCATTCCTCTCAGACCAATGGATTCACTTAGGCCTAGAGGCAAGGCCATTCCCAGGAAAACTACCTCTAGCTACCATGTTACTCTTGCTCCTCCTCCCCAAACTCAAATGCTTAAAATGGCAGAGGATCTGATCTCCCTTAACAGGGGTAGTCAGGCCACAACTTCAAAAAGGAAGAGAGATCTTTCTCCTGATATACTCACAGAACAGGATTCTGAAGAATCTGATTATTCAGAGTTTGAAGAGGAACATCCTCTGACTGCTTATGAGGATTCAGATGCAGAGGAATCCATTCCGTCTGCCTCACCACCAGATGATCTTTCCTTTGAGGAAACCCTTCAAACCCTCAGGGAACATTTCCACTGGGAATTCCAGGACTTCCCTCCATCTAAGCAAAGACTGAGAGTTTCTAGACCTGCCCCAGCACAGACCCTTGGCCATCCCTCCTATCTTAGAGGTGGTTGATGATGTCTTCCAGGAATCCAGTTTAACTCCTGACACCCTCCCACCTGCGCCCAGAAAACCTGACTGGTATTAGAGTACCAGATTCTCAAGTGCCTGTACAGAAACCCTGCTGCAGACTTGGAGGTCATTACACAGGGAGCAAAACGAGCTAAGGCTAGTTCTACAAAGAATCCTACTCCTTCTGACAAGGACTCTAGAGCTCTGGACAGATGAGGTAAAAAAGTATAGACCTCTGCAAGCGTGGCTGTTAGAGCCCTCAACTGTCAGTTCCACATGTTAAAATATCAACAACACACTTTGGAACCGTTAAAATAAGAAATGTCTATCTTTCCTGACTGTGCCAGTTTGAAAGACTTAGCAGATTTACTGCACTCTGCTTGTCAAGTGGCTAAACACTCATTACACTGAGGATATGATGTCATGGAAGCCTCTAGCAGGGCAGCAGTGTCAGGATGTGTCATTAGGAGACATGCATGGTTGAAGGAACAAATTCTCCCTGATCATGTCAAATCTAAATTACTTGATGCACCCTTGGGTAAGGACCGCTTGTTTGGAGAAAAAGCAGAAGAGGTGCTTAAAAAGATGGAAGACGCAGCAAAATGTATGTAAACAGTAAAAGATTTCCTTCACGTACAACCTCCTAGGTTCAGCAGGAGTTTTCCCTCAAAACACTGGTCATTTCCTGCACCTAGCAGATGGGGACAAGGTAAGCCCCCACAGGGACAGACCACCCAGACTCCCACCCCAGGTACAGCAGAGGACCAAACAGTGGACCACTTCTGCTCCAAAGGCAGGGAGTTCTAAGCCATCCCTCTATGGCAAAAACTCTCAATGACTCCCTCTCCCCCCTCTGCCCTCTTTTCTCTCACCAAAAGCTAGGAGGAGGCTCTCACTCTGCAAAGAAAATTGGCTCTATGTAACAAAGGACCAATGGGTCGTAAAGATAATTTTTCAGGGATACAAATTCTCCTTCAACGAACTCCCAGTTCTAAGAGGGTACCCAGACTTGCCTCCAAATCAGTGGGCTGAGGCAGTGAAACTAGTCCAAACTCTCATATCCCAAGGGGCAGTAGAACTTGTCCCCTCAGATCAAACAGGCAAAGGCTTTTATTACAGTCTATTCCTGGTTCCCAGAAAAGAGAGTACTTGGTGCCCTATCCTGGATCTTTCAATTTTGAACACCTTCCTGGTGGTCCCCAAATTCAAAATGCTAACCTTACAGCAGCTGCTGCCTATGCTGACAAAAATGCCTGGTTAGTAACCCTAGATCTAAAAGATGCATACCTCCACATCCCCATAAGGGAATCCTGCAGAAAATTCCTTCGCTTCAGAGCAGGCTCACAACACTTTCAGTTCTCTGTGCTACCCTTTGGCTTATCTACTGCTCCCAGGGTATTCACCAAATGCTTAGCCCTGGCCATAGCCTTCTGCAAGCAGAAAAATATGCAAATTTATCCTCATCTGGACAACTGCCTCATTTAGGCAGACTGCAAAGAAAAGCTCCTCAAGGACCTCCTCTTTATCAAAACCCTCCTAACCTCCTTAGAGTACATCATCAACAAGAAAAAATCCAAGCAAACACCCTACAGAAAGATCATTTTCTTGGGAGCACTGCTGGACATAGCATCCCAAATGGGATTCCTATCCGCAGAAAAGCAGAGCTTGCCTCTCTGTTTCACCCAGCTGGCTTCCAGAACTCACCTCACTGCCAGGAAGTTCCTCCATGCCTTGGGGTACATGGCATCTTGCATCCTTCTAATTCCTCTGGCCAGGCTTTATATGAGAACACTTTAGTGGTACCTAAAGAACCTTTGGTGTCAGCACTCTCTGAGACCTCTCTCTCTCTCTCTCTCTCTCTCTGATCCCTTGTATAAGAGCCAAGTTTTGTTGGTGGGCAAGGGCCTGTACTCAGAACAAAGGTCTTTCTTTCACCCTTCACCCAGCTGGGCAGACCATTACCACTGACGCCCGAGACGCAGCTTGGGGCGTTCACTTAGACGGCAGATGCACCCAAGGTCTTTGAGATGCACAGCACCTTCCCTTACATATCAACCTGAAGGAAATGATGGCAGTACAAAAGGCTCTGACTTCCTTCAAACGCCATCTCAAGCTTGGGGTTCTCCTTATCAAAACAGACAACACCACAGTAATCTGGTACTTCAACAAACAGGGAAGGGACCCAGTCTTACCCTTGTGCAGGCTAGCCATGAACCTATGGCTGACATCCTCTTCTATGGGACTACACCTGATAGCCCAATACCTACCAGGGATCAACAATACCCTGGCAGTCCACTTGAGCAGAAACTTACTGGACCCCCACGAATGGCAGCTCCACAGAAAAATCTTTTTACAGATCACTCAGGAGTGGGGGACTCTGGAGGTGGATCTCTTTGCTTCACACCTCAACCATCAGCTGAAAAAATTCTGTACTAGGGAATATCACCACCTTGCGTGGAAGGTGGATGCATTGGCCTTCCCTGAAACGCCCTCTTTGTGTACGCATTCCCTCCTCTACTTCTTATTCCAAAGGGTACTGATCAAAATAAGGGAGGAGAGACCAAAAGCCATCCTCATTGCTCCAGATTGGCCCAGACACCATTGGTACCCCTTACTGCGCAGCCTGACCTTACAACCTCCCAGGCAGCTTCCCCTGATCTCAGACCTCAACTCAGATGGGTGGGGGGAATGCTGCACCCCGACTTGCAGACTCTCAAACTATCAGCATGGCAAATACTCTAAAGGCAAACAAGGTGCCCCTGTTAAGCAAACTGGTCCTAGACATCATCACAGAGGCCAGAAGGCCCAGCATCAGAAAATCTTATGCAGGAAAATGGAGAAGATTTTGCTCTTAGAGCCAGTCCAGAGAGGGCAATATCTCGCAACTTTCTGTCCCTCTTATCCTGGATTTACCTAGTGGAGCTACTTAATAGTGGCCTCTCCTTCTCCTCTATTAAAATCCACGCCTTAGCCATTTCAGCTCATTTTGATACAGAACAGCCCCTATTCTCCCATCCTTTGATTAAACAGTTCCTCAGAGGGGTTTCTAATATCGTATCTCCCAGAAGGCCACCCACTCCAGCCTGGGATCTGAATTATGTTTTGGAAAAACAACTTTACCACCCTTCAGACCTGCTGCTTCAGCAGAACTAAGATTCCTCTCCTGGAAGACTGTTTTTCTCCTAGCTATCACCTCAGCCAGGAGAGTTTGAGAACTTCAGGCACTGATTGCCATTGAGCTCTTCATCATCTTCCATGCAGACAGGGTCTCCCTGAGGACTAATCCCTCCTTTGCGCCCAAGGTGGTATCTAATGTAACTCTCAATCAGGCCATATATCTATCCACCTTCATTCCTAACCCTCAAAAGAAGGGGGAGAGAATTCTGCACTCACTAGATGTGCACAGACAGCTCAGATACTATCTGGACCATACTAAACCCTTCAGGAAGATGGACCAACTACTTGTCTGCTTTGTCCCAGGGGCAAAGAGGAAGCCCATTTTCAAACAATTTCCAAATAGATATTGCACTGTATCCATTTCTGCTACAGATTGCATGGAACCCCCCCCCCCTCCAAGTCTGTTCAAACCCATTCCACTAGGGCACTCTCCACTTCCACAGCTTTCCTTCAGAGGAGTTCCCACCAAGGACATCCTGGAAGCTGCCACCTGGACGTCTGTCCATACCTTTACCAAGCATTACCACCTACCTCTATTTTCTAAGACTAGGTCAGGGTTTGCTTCTGCAGGGCATGCTGACCCATTCCTAGGTCTCTTACTAAGCCTACCACCCCTATCCTTAGCTTTGGGAATCCTCCCACAGGTGATGACTGCAACAGTGAAACAAGAAGAACATAGTACAGTTGTATACACTTACGATAAATGTAGATGTTCGAGTGTATTCACTGTTGCAGTCCTAGTTTCCCACCCTCCTTCCCCCTTGTATCTTCTTTTTTTAGGAAGACATAAGTTTCAAAAGGTGGCTTTTAGCCACCAGGACCACTTTACCATATTTACTTGGGCCTTGTACGGGTTAGGGCAAGAAAAACTGATGTAATGGCATTGGCTGCTCTCATTTATAGCACTGACGACCTAACGTCAGGCATATGTGACAGCAGCCAACACAGAAAAACACTGACTGTGGGATTCGGGCCGGCCGAGGGCTACCACAGCAGGGATAACCCACAGGTTATGACTGCAACAGTGAATACACTCGAACATCTGCAATTATGGTAATTGTACACAACTGTACTTTCTGGAATGTCTATTGATTACATATCCTCCCAGTATCCCCCTTGCTGTAGCTTATATTTAATTATTTCTTCTCTCTGTCTTTCTTGTTTTATTACCTTTTCTCTGAACTCGGCATTATAACAGAAGTTGATGCATGATGGAAAGGTGTGTGAGGGGCGGGTTCCAGTCAGTTTAGTTCTATTTACGGTGGGTTACTGATGCCTGTGACAGTCGTCCTAGAGGTTGCTGAGAATGGCTGCCCCATTTCTTTTTTTACAAATGTATTGGTATTGGTATGGTATGTAATTTTCACTGTTCAGTGGTTGAAGTTAAACTTTCATACAGCAAAAGAAGACTAGTATGGCATACTGACTGTTTTACAGGTTATATTTTCCTTATTTTTCCATTTTGAAGTAGGTAAATATTAGAAAAGGGATATACAGTGGGGCCAGGCATTTTTAAGGATATCTCCTCCATATGTGTACATTGTATGATGTAAAGGGATATAATTATTTCCTTACAGAAATTTAATGAAATCAGGTTGCACTAAGTTTCTGATTACAATAATTTCTATTTATTATGACGCTTTTAGAATAACAGTAGCACTTCATTGTTAGTGATAAGATTCCAAGATTTGCCCTGCATATTGCTTAAAACAGTGATCGTGTATTTTTCTTTTTTCCATAGATTTTCTTTTATACAAGTTTATGCATTTATGTAAATGTACAAGACCACGAAAATTGCCTTCTGTAAAGTGGTCGTCTTTATATGAACTCGTAGCTATCTTTATATAGAGAAGAACTGAGACCTATGCGTTGGAGGCCATGTGAGAAAGAAAGTTGATGTATGTAGCTCAAACTGAGGAACTTGCAGTGCAGACATTGTTTTGCCTTTTTAGTATGTTCTTGATGTAAAAAATGCTGTCAATTTTTTTTTTAATAGCTGTTGGTGGAAATTCTTATGAGGCCGACACTTGTAACCCAGAAGAAGAAACCGAAAAGTAGGTATAGTTTGCTGCTTTTAGATGAGACATCTGTTTTATTGAACAGCAGAATGCATTGTTGTGTATAAGTATGAGTGCTTTTAAGTGTCTTTTTTTGTATTTTCTTTTTGTTCCGTACCTTACCAGTATATTAACTAGATGATAATTTTCAAAACAATCTCACTGGGAACACATTCAAGCTCTGGAACTCGTAGGAACAATTTTGGACACAAATCAGATGATTGCAAGACTACTACAATCCAGAGTACTAACGATCAGACACCAGACACAAACATTACTTCGGAAAAGGAGGATAGCTGCCCGTCATGTCTTAAGAGCTTTAGTATCAATGTCAGCTGCTGTAGTCTTGATACCGTCGGCAAGATTCCACATGCATATACTACAGTGTGTTCTAACAGCACCGTGGTCAGTTATCCATCAGCTGTCTTATCAGATAATCATTACAGACACCTGCTGGACAGCTCTGTCATGGTGGATTCGTTCAGATGAGGTAACACGATGTGTACTCTTTCTTTCCCCTCAACCAACTGTGACCACAGATGCTTCCCAGATAGGTTGGGGGGGGCATTATGTGGGAAAGACCATTCAAGGCACCTGGTCTTCAGACGAGGCCAATTTGCACATAAACGTCTTAGAGGTGTGAGGGCAGTGCTCCTAGTGTTGCAGGCCTTTAAGGTTGCTCCTCCTGTGAGGGCAATGGAGATTTAGTTGGACAAACATGCCTGTGCTCTGGTACATAAGCAAGGAGGAACCAGATCATAACTCCCGAGTTGAAAATCTCTGTGTGACAGTGGGCATTCTCATCCATCCGTTTTCTTATAGCAGTGCACATCCGTGATTGCAGACAGATTGAGCAGATGTATTCTCATGCCTCACCAGTGGTCCCTTGAGCAGGAAATAGCAGAGGAAATTTTCCGCAAATGGGGCCAACCCTGCTGCTACCTCTTTGCATCCCCCTGAACAACAAATGCAGCAGCTACTTTGCCCTGATCCTCCCCAACTGGGGAATCCCCGAGGTATACTCTCACTCACAATTGGCGCCCCGGTCTCATTTACTCCTTTTCCCCAACCTCCTTGATTCCTAAATTACTATTGAAAGCAAACAGGTTGAAGAGAACAGTAATCCTCATTGATCTTTTTTGGCTTCAACAAATCTAGTTCCCCTTTCTTTGCCCTCACCTTTGGGGAAAAACATGGGTTCTGGAACCTACTCCAGACCTTCTGTCACACCTGACGGGAATGATTCATCCCTTTCTGTCCATCCTCAAGCTGACTGCTTGGTTCCTCCAGTTCCATTTATAGCCAGACAACCTACGCTCTCCTCTCCACTGTATTTTGATATCCTCCCATAAACAATCCACTGAAAAGCTGTACAAGAGCAAATGGAGGAGATTTGTAATCTGGTCTCAACAACGTGATTTAGACCATTACACTGCCCCTGTTCATTCCATTCTAGAATTCTTAGCTCATCTTTTTGAAACTGGGGCAGTGGCCTCTACTATCAAAGAACAGTTGTTAGCGGTCTGTTTTTCACATTGGGGATGATAGTTTGTCTCTAATATAACACAAGCTTTGCAAAACCTCCTTGAAGGGAATTTTATTGTGAAGGCCACCACACAAAGATCCTTCTCCATGCGACCTTAATTTGGTACGATGTTTTATCGTGCAACCTCCTGTTGAACCTGCAGCGTCATGTGACATTAAAATTTTATCTTGGAAAAATATTTTCCTAGTAGCAATCACTTCGGCTAGAAGAATATCAGAAATTCAGCCCTTATTCTCTTTGCTTCCATACCTGATTGTTTTCAAAAAGGCAGGGTTTCCTTGCGTACCAACCCTTCCTTTTTACCTAAAGTAGTTTTGGAAACTAATAATCAGTCGAACCATTCATTTTCTCATCATCTTCCCCAACAGAGGAGACTACGTACTGCATTTATGGGATGTTCATAGGCATTTTTATATCTACATGCAACAAAAGAATTTTAGAAAGGCAATTCAATTGTTCATTTCTTTTTCCAGTCCCAGGAAGGGATGACCAGTAACTGTTTCGCCAGCTTAACCTTGGATATCTGATTGCATTACATTTATCTGCCACAGACAAGATGTAGCACTTCCTAAACTTCTTTGAGCTCTTTCAGCCAGAGCAATGGCAACTTCAGCAGTTTTTCAGAGTAATGCATCTATTAATGAAATTTGTGCTGCGGACACTTGGACAAATCACCATACATTTATCACTCATTACAAATTGGATTTGGTGTCCAGGGGAAGAGCCTCCTTTGGTTTGATTGTTCAGAGGAGTATTCTTCCATGGATCCACCTGGGGTAAAGGTAGCTGGGGACTCTGTCCCACATGTGAGGCCGAAATGAAAAATTGACAACCGATAAAGAAGTTATGTACTTACCAAAATGTTCCATCTGTATTGTCAGTTTTTCATTTCTCCTCACAGCCTCTCTCTCCAAGCCCCCCCTGACCTTGGTTTTCTGGTAGAAGGGGAAACATAATTTATGCCACCTTTTTGTCTTCTCCATATTCCAGAAATGGTCTCCTTACAATCCTCTCGTATACACGATTTCTTTATACCTTTCTTTTCTGGAGATAATGCTAGCAAACAAGATCTGAGGTAATGGGGAGGGTTGCGTTGTGGGTAAGGGGAGTTACCATGAGCTTTTTGGTTGCCACAAGCTTAGTAAAGGTAGAGTCGAATCCAATGGTTCGTACCCGAACCCATATGTGAGGAGCAGTGAAAAATTGACTACAGACGGAATGTTATGTTAAGTACATAGCTTTTTTTCACCTCATAAACCATCAGCTAGAAGGGTTTGCAAAAGTAAATGGAAGAGGTTTTGCTTTTGGGCTCAGCAGAGGAAGTTGGATCCTTTTTATTGCCATACTTCATTCTATTCTTAATGCCCTCTCCCCTGTTTTTCAAGAGGGGCCAAGTTTTTCCACTATTAAAGTTGAGTTAGCAGCCATCTCCAACTTTCACATTGGAGAGGATGCTTCATTAGTGTCATCTAGATTATGCAAGGCCTTCCTGAAGGGAACCTTTTTACTCAGACCTCCTGTGAAGGACACTGCTCCACCTTGGGACTTCACAGTGGTTTTGCAGTCTTTAGCATACTCTCCTTTTGAACCATCAGCTAAAGTAGATCTCAAGTTTCTTTACTGGAAGACGGTCTTTCTGGTAGCTATAACTTCTGCAAGACGAGTGTCCGAACTCCAAGCTCTATTGTCCAAACTATCATATTTGCTTTTCCATGAAGACAGAGTTACTTGATGCACAAACCATTCATTTTTACCAAAAGTTGCCTCTGAGAGCAACCTCAATCAAATAATTTGCCAGTGTTTTTCCCAGTTTTGAAAACAAAGGAGTGTACACCCTTCATCTGTTGGGGCATACATTGAGAGCTTCGGTTACATTACTTTATCAAGTTAATTTTCTTGTATTGTAATGTGGAGCTTTTCTCCCCAGGTCTCCACTGAAAAAGGGCATTTGCCCAGTTGGACTATCCCGGTCAACAAATGTCAAATAACTTTACCAGTGCATCCAAAGGGCCATTCTACCAGGTTAGTGTCTTCCTCTGCTGCTTTTTGGGCCAGGGCTTCCATTGATTGATGCTAAATGGTCAAATACCCATACTTTTATTGCTCATTACAAATTGGGCATAGTTTCCAGGAAACAGACCTGCCTTTGGTTTCACGGATGTTCTTAGTGTTTCACTGTTGCAGTCATTACGTTTGGGTAATCTGCTGGCAGGTTGCCCTCAGTCGGCCTGAATTCCAAAGTTTTGGGTCCTGCGTTGGTTGCGTTCTCCTCTTCCACGATGTCAGGTCGTCAGGGATATAAAACAAGCAGACAACGCCATCTTTTTTAGTCTTTCTTGCCGCGCGGTGCCCAAAGCAGAAGCAGTTCGCAAGTGCCGGTCGTCCGACTCCTGAAATTTTCGAGTTAGAGTTTCAGAACCGAAGTCTTCACTAAAGCTAAGTACCCCGTTGAGGAAACTTTTTTTTTCTTGCTCCATACCGATGTCAGAAAAAGTTAATTGTATTACTTTGTGGGAAGCAGATACCTCATAAGGATTTCCATTTATATTGTATTCCTTGCCTAGGCCCTGATCACAACGTGCCTGGCTGTTGGTTTTGTGCTAGATTTAAACACAAACCCTCGCACGTACGGCTGCCCGGCCAACCAACCTTGTAGAAAACGCCAAAAGCCAGCAAGATAGTATCACCATTTAATCAGAGGCAGAAAAAGCGGACAAAAATGTCCAAATTCAAAAACTCATACTAGTTTCGGCACCAGCCTTCATCAGTGAGTGAAAATAGTCAAAATTTTCCATAATCAACGTCAGTTTAAATATTGTGGTAAACCAATAAAAAGAAAGACATTTGCATATGGCTTCTGAGTTAGATTTAAAGCAACATGACACAGTTGGTTCAAATATATATCCCCATACAATACATATGCTCATAAGCTATAGTTCTGATTGTGAACTAAAATAGCCTAAAACAAATTGTGACATATTGTTTATACACATAATAATAATAATATCATCTTATATTGCATAAGGAAAGGTATGTATAAAATACCATGTAATGAACAAATGTGTCAAAAATGTAAGGTGGATTATAAATGGTCATTAAGACCTGGAGGAAAAAGGGCTCCTAAGTGTGTGATCCAGTATCTTTCTTTATGGCTCAAAATGCCTTGCCATCCTGTCTGGTTTTGCCTATTTCCTGTAATTTTATCTATGATAGTAAACATAAACTGGGCACTGGGATGTTTGACTGTATGTAGGTATAATGCATTTGATGCTTTATGGTTACGTATGTCACTACGATGTTCCCCAATTCTAATACGTAGTGAACGTGAAGTCTTGCCAACATAGAATGATTTACATTGACATGTAGCCAAATATATAACCCAGCTGGTGGAACAATTCCCAAAAACCTTGATATCATACACTTTGCTGGTATTGGAGCTCGTAAATTGTTTGAGCTGATTGACATGAGCACAAGATACACAATGTCCACACCTGAATGTTCCCAGTAATTGCCCCCATTATAGTGAGTTGTTTATATTTAGCTGCCCCACTTTCTTTATGTTTATAATGGGAAAACAGGGTGCCTAATGTTTTGCCACGTCTAAATGAAAATGAACACTGGTTGTCTAAAATCCCCCTCAAAAAATCATTTGCTAGTAAGATGTTCCAATTTTGATTCACCGCTTGCCTGACAGTTTGATGATTTTTACCAAGTGTAGTGATTAATCTAACTTGAGAGCTATTAGTATTTTTGCTCTTATCCCTGTATTCCAACAATGTCTTCCTTTCTTGATTGTCCGAATAAGTCTTGGCTAGTTCAATATCAGAAATACAATAGCCCCGGTCCAGGAATCTGGTTAGTAAATCGGCTTTGGCTGTAGAATAGTCCTGTGAACATGAATTGATTCTCCGAATTCTCAGATATTGAGATTTAGGGATGTTCCGGATGGTGTGGCGTGGATGCATACTATGAGCATGTAACAAGGTGTTAAACTGGGGATATTTCCGGTAAATTTTTGTATTGAGTGTGTTATCACTGTTACGATATACTGTAACATCCAAAAAGGTTATAGTCTCTCTATGATATGTAATAGAGAATTCAATCCCCCAAATGTTGTTATTTAAATGTTCCAAAAACTCCTGAAGATAATTCGCATCCGCACGCCACACCATCCAACAATCATCTAAATATCTTCTCCATATGTCTATTTCCACAAGATATAAATTGTGTAAAGGGTTGTAAATCAGGCATTCCTCAAGGTAGGCCATAAAAAGATCTGCATAGATGGGGGCAAAGGAAGCCCCCATCGCCGTACCTTGTAGTTGCCAATAGCAATCACCCTGGAAATAGAACACATTTTTGTTCAAAACATGTTCGGTAAGACAAATGAGCAAAGTATTGAAACCCGGAGAATACAGTTCTGATTTGGCAAGCCAATATTCAACAGCCTGAAGCCCAGCCCAATGCGGAATACTGGTATAGAGGGATTTTACATCCAGTGTACACATTATCCAATGAGGTTCTAGTTGACAATCCTCAATGATTTGCAAAAATTGCGTGGTATCCTGAATTCTTGCTCTAACCAGGGACAATAATGGTTTTAGAAATTGGGTGAGAAAAGCGGACAATGGTTCTGTGAGAGAACCATGGCCAGAAACTATAGGCCTGCCTGGTGGGTGTGTAAGAGATTTGTGTATTTTAGGTAATAGGTACAGAATTTGTCTAGCCGGTTCCTTCACCTGTAAATGTTGAACCGTTTTGTTCGTGAGTATACCCTCCTCTAATGCAGATTGTAAAAACAGATCTATCTCTTTTTTAAATTTCATTGTTGGATCAATATCCATTTTCATATAGCAATGTCTGTCAGATAATTGTCGTAAACCCTCATTTATATAGAAGTCCATGTTTAAGATCACCACTGCACCCCCCTTGTCAACTTGAAGTATTGCTATATTTTGGTTGCTTCTAAGTTCTGACAAAGCCACTCTTTCGGTGGAAGTGATGTTATCCCTACCAGTAGCAACTTCAAAAAGAGGAAAATGTAAATCCTTTAACACCGCTTGTTGAAATATCGCTACATTCTTATTCATAGGTGGCTGAAATGATGATTTGTGGAAGGTGAAATCAGTTGATCTTTGAGCATGAGAACTATCCTGTTCTGAAAAAAACAGTTTAAGGTTGAGTCTACGACAAAAATCAATGACATCTAATGAGGTTTGGTATTCATCACAAAAAAAGCTGGGAACAAAGTTTAACCCTTTATTGAGAACTTGTTTTTGTTCTGATGTTAATACATGATCCGATAGATTCAACACATTTTCAAAAACTTGTGTGTCTACTTGAGTAATGCCTGAATGAGTCCCGTCATTGAATCTGTAGATATATTTGTTTCTATGTTTCCTCCCCCCTCTGGATTTCCTACCATGTCTAAAGGGTAATGCGTGTTGGTTTTCTTCTTAAGTGGAGAGTTGACAGTGTTGGCATATTCACCATCGGTGTTAGATGACTCCTCCCCTGAGGTACTTGTTTGAAAATGATCCCTATTCTTTAATATGGATCTGGGCCTTTTCTAGTCCTGCCCCTGCCCATGGTAGGGACATTATCTTGAAACCTCACAGATCGTTGTACTTGAAATGGGTGTCCCCTTTCATAATCATTACTATCTCTGTTGAATTTCTTTATTTTTCTGTCTCTGATGATTTTATCATAAGATGTTAGCTCCTTGGACAACCTGTCTAGATACTCAAAATATTTGGGACTCGATTCATGTTTTTACATGTATTTGCTAGATTCTTAACTTCTGAAAGACATATATCTATTGTTCTTTCATAATATGAAGCTAGGATCTTTACAAAAACCATGGATCCTTCTCTAAGTGCTGCATCCCATTCTTCATTAAGCCTCTCTTCAGATCTGCTTACAAGTGGGTGCAATTTTATCCGTAGTCCTCTAGGTGCAATATTTTTGTGTAAATAGGCTTTAAATAGCCGAAGATGCCAAATGTTGGCTCTTAATCCTTTCAAACCTTTTTCCAAATCCCGAAAACAGAACTCACAATTGTCTGTGGGATTTATAACAGGTTGAGTGGGGTTGCTGCTTGGGGCTTGGTTAACACCAAAAATAGCCAAGTCTTCCCTATCAGCACACAGCCCCTCCAAGATCTTATCTAAATCCATACTATCTTAACAGATGTCCAAGGAGCAAACAAAAAAATCCAATATTACAAAAAATTATAAAGATTATGAAAAAAGATAGGCAGGGACAGGGCCAGAACTACCCAGAAAAAACTTCAAAAAACCTGGATGTTTAAATACCACCAAGGTCAGTTTCAAATCAATGTAACCCTCAGTATGTATAAATGAGGAATCATCCAAGGACAAATAGGTTAATAATATCAAGCCAATAAAATAGCACCAATATAATGTTGTCAATTTCTAGATATATTTAGAAGTATTGCTCAGGACATAGGTCCAATATTGTCCTGTGAACAGTGATGGAAAACCAAAATATATATAGAGTTAGTTACTAACAAGTCTTGTTGGAATCTCTGCACTCTCAAACCATGTGTAATTAACTTGGTATCAAAAAGAGGGGTTCAAACCCATAACGTAGACTATATAGATGTAACATGCAAACAGTATCATGAACATGACACCAATTTGACTCAACCTGTGTACACCAAAAGTTCTAATGCATTCCCGTACAAAAACCTACTTGACTGTAATGCACACAAAAATGAAATATGTTGTTGTCTAGAAACATTTCAAAAAGATGAACCAATTTTTAAAGAAAATATAAAGTGCCCATAACATGGTTATAACCACTAACAAAACCTGTCCTAAACCTTGTATGCACCAGACTTTATAAACCAGCACAATACATGCTGCTCAAGACAAAATATACATGATGTAAAACCCACATGTATCCACGAGCAAGACCACTGTTACTGTACAAGATTACTGATAATGTACTACGGTATAGAACAACAATGTTTAAAAATAGTACAACCACCAACACAGTTGTAAAGTATAATTGTTATATAAAGGACCAAAATTAGTCCTTAAAGTAAATATAAGAAGTTTGAATCACTGAAATGGGAAGTTGGTATTAATATAGTTCCAAGCAAAATTTCTTAGTATAAGAATATTTGTCATGACCACCAAAGATGGTATCTGAGTAGTTAAAGAATGTAAGATCCATGTAATGTGATCAAACTCCAGATAGTAAACCCACTCATACCAAAATATCCAAATCCCAAACAGTGGATATACGTATATGTATACCAAAAAGCAGTGTCGCTCTAAAACAACCAAATCCAATCCCAACCCCCAGACAGTTAAATTTCCAAATAACTGCAAAAAGTATTTGTTCAGACTAAATATATAAACGACCCAAGAATGTTAAAGAACTAAATCCTGGACAAAACCAGATTGAATTGGAATCAGGTCAGATTTTCAATAAGTACAATAATCATGCCACCAAGCGTTATAGCCCCAACATTCAGCTGAAAGCATACAAAACATTATTTAGATGTAGTTTAACTAAATAATAACCATTAAAAGTGACCAATAACAATAATCGCTTAGTGGAATACAATATTTAACAGTAATGCATAAACATTATCTATATCAGGTTATCAGAAAAAAGCAAACCATGTATATTACGTCCAAAACAGTCAATAAATAAAGTTCCACATAAGCCGCGATTCCTTATAGCTTGTTCTGTTGTTGACCAGTCCCGACACTGTAAAAAGTGAGAACAGTCTGAATGTCAAGCCCAAAAATGAGGTCCAGCTCAGGAAGTGTGGTTTAGTATTGCAAAGAACCAGTCCAAAACCTGTAAGCCAAATGTAACCAAGGCAAAAAGTTAGCAAAATCAGACCCAGAACGGAATATTTGCTCTACGATTCCTTTTCGGCTTGTCTGAGTGTGGATATATCCCCAAAATAGTAGTAAACAAAAGACAAGCGGCTTGAAAATGAAGCCAAAATAAAATTTAAAGATGGCGGAGCCTTGAATCGAAGCCCGATATCCTCTGCCGCAAAGGCAGAATGCAAGCAAGCACACTAACCTGGGCATAAAACCTAAGTTATACTGGTCGGCTCGTCTCCATCAGTAAACAAGATATTGATAACCACAAAACTTGACAGTACCTTTTTAGAGCCATTCAATACCTCAAGTCGCAAAATATAATCCAGACCTCGTATAAGTGCAGTAACTCAGAAGTCTCCCAAATTTGGTTGTCCAAAGTAATAAAAAATAAACGATGGTTTCAAAAGAAACCTGAACCCTTTAATCCAAATTGACGTTGAAAATAAAGATATATAGTAGCCTCAAGGAAGGAGTCCTCTCCCACCAACGGTGAAACAATACGCCAACAGCGAGGAAAACCAACTGATCCAAACACAAACCCTCGCACGTACGGCTGCCCGGCCAACCAACCTTGTAGAAAACACCAAAAGCCAGCAAGATAGTATCACCATTTAATCAGAGGCAAAAAAAGCGGACAAAAATGTCCAAATTCAAAAACTCATACTAGTTTCGGCACCAGCCTTCATCAGTGAGTGAAAATAGTCAAAATTTTCCATAATCAACGTCAGTTTAAATATTGTGGTAAACCAATAAAAAGAAAGACATTTGCATATGGCTTCTGAGTTAGATTTAAAGCAACATGACACAGTTGGTTCAAATATATATCCCCATACAATACATATGCTCATAAGCTATAGTTCTGATTGTGAACTAAAATAGCCTAAAACAAATAGTGACATATTGTTTATACACATAATAATAATAATATCATCTTATATTGCATAAGGAAAGGTATGTATAAAATACCATGTAATGAACAAATGTGTCAAAAATGTAAAGTGGATTATAAATGGTCATTAAGACCTGGAGGAAAAAGGGCTCCTAAGTGTGTGATCCAGAAATAGGCAAAACCAGACAGGATGGCAAGGCATTTTGAGCCATAAAGAAAGATACTGGATCACACACTTAGGAGCCCTTTTTCCTCCAGGTCTTAATGACCATTTATAATCCACTTTACATTTTTGACACATTTGTTCATTACATGGTATTTTATACATACCTTTCCTTATGCAATATAAGATGATATTATTATTATTATGTGTATAAACAATATGTCACTATTTGTTTTAGGCTATTTTAGTTCACAATCAGAACTATAGCTTATGAGCATATGTATTGTATGGGGATATATATTTGAACCAACTGTGTCATGTTGCTTTAAATCTAACTCAGAAGCCATATGCAAATGTCTTTCTTTTTATTGGTTTACCACAATATTTAAACTGACGTTGATTATGGAAAATTTTGACTATTTTCACTCACTGATGAAGGCTGGTGCCGAAACTAGTATGAGTTTTTGAATTTGGACATTTTTGTCCGCTTTTTCTGCCTCTGATTAAATGGTGATACTATCTTGCTGGCTTTTGGTGTTTTGTGCTAGATTTACCCAACGCTCTAAGCGTCAGTATATTTTTGCCTCAGAATATTTTGGAAACAGATTTAACTACCCTGAAATGTCGTTGGATAGCAATCCGACTACCCGGAGTACACAAAAACGCAAAGAAAAGGACAGAGACCTGTTGAGGTCCAAAACCGACGACAAAGCTTCTCCTAAGCCAGTCGCCAGTTTGCCGGTACTCCATGAGGTGCTTTCGCAGCCCCTGATGCCTGCTACTTTCGAGTCGCAGGCCCCTACCGAGACCCCATGTGGAGTCTGGCACGCCGCGAGATACTCAAAGTATTGTACCTACGGATGTCTCTCCCTCGGATGGGTCTGGGGCCGCTGAGCAGGCACTGACTTCTGAGGGTGTATTCAGACCTCAACATTTTTATATAAAACCGATGACAGCTGCAAAACCAAAGACAAAGGCAACTTCTAAAGCTACAAAACCAAGCATGAGCCACGTGCACAGGCTGCTATGCCTAAAAAACAGATCAAAATGGCTGAAGACCTAATTACCTTGATAAGGGGTTCCCAACCCCCTCCTGATAAGAGTCCTAGGCAAGACACTGATTATGAATCTTCAGATCAGGTTTCTATTTCTTCTGATTAGGAATTATCTATTCCTCCCTATGAGGACTCTGATGCAGAGAAATCTATCCCATCTGCGTCACCTCCTGAGGATTATTCTTTTGGAGAAACCTTGCATACTTTGAGGGAGCATTTTCACTGGGAGAGTCAAGATTTTTCAGAATCAAAAAAGAGGCTCAGGGATTTCCTTCTCCCTCAGCACAGGCCTTTAGCCATACCCCATGTTTTAAACTTTGCGGATGATGTGTTTTCGGAGTCAAGCTTGACTCCTGACTCCTTACCTCCAGCTCCTAGCAAGCCTGACATATTACAGGGTCCCTGACTCTCACAAATTTTTATTTAGAAACCTTGCTGCTGACCCTGAAACTATTTCACAGGGTCCAAAAGGAGTTGAGGCCTCAACAACGAAAAATCCTACCCCCTGTGACAGAGATTCAAGGGCACTGGATAGATGGGTAAAGAAGGTTTATACATCTGCAACCTTGGCAATTAGGGCCCTGAACTGCCAGTTTCATATGCTCAAGTATCAACAACATGTTATGGGATTGCTGAAACAGAAAATGATGATGATTTCTGAATGTGCAGAAAATAAAGAATTGCAGGAATTATTGCATGCAGCTGAACAAGTTGGAAAGCATACTTTGCAGTGTGGTTTTGATTCCTTAGGGGCATCCTTCAGGGCCGCAGTTACTGGATTAGGAGGCATGCCTGGCTAAAAGAGCAAAATTTGCCTGATCACGTTAAAGCTAAATTACTGGATGCACCTTTACAGCATAATACTCTGTTTGGTATTAAGGCAGAAGAGGTTTTAAAGAAAATGGAAGACAAAGCTAAGTCTATGCAAACTGTAAAAGACTTCTTACAAGTGCAGCCACCAAGATTCAGTAGACACTGGCCTACAAAAAATTGGTCCTTTCCTGTGTCTGACAGAGCTCAAAGGGGCAAATCCAGATGACCTAAAAGCTCTAGATACCAGGCACAAGACTCTTACAGGTCAAAGCAATGGGGTGCTTCTACCTCCAAATCTGGAGGAGATAAAGCGCAGCCCTACAGAAAAGTCGCAATGACTTCCCTCTGCCGTCACCACGCACTTAGCTTTTGGCAGCACCCTTAGGGGGAAAATTAGCACTTTTTGCTCAAAATTGGCAGTTAACAACCCTGGACAAGTGGGTGCTAAACATAGTACCACAGGGATACAGATTCCATTTCCATACTCTGCCAGTAGCAAACGGTTGGCCGGATCTGCCAAAAAATCAGTGGGCAGAGGCACAGAAACAGGTTACGTCCCTCATGGATATGGGCTATTCAGCGAGTACCAGAACAAGAAAAAGGACAAGGTTTTTACTCGACTGTTCTTAGTACCCAGAAAGGACAAGGCCTGGAGGCCATTACTGGATTTTTCAATTGTGAACACATTCCTGGACATTCCAAAATATAAAATGCTAACT